>NC_090734.1:73532587-73617587 GCF_036898095.1 Palaemon carinicauda
ATATATATATATGTATATATATATACATACGTATATATATATATATGTATATATATATATATATTTACATAAATATATATATAATGTATATATAACGGATTTTGAGCGAAGCGAAAAATCTATTTTTGGGTGAGGTAACCATGTCGTCCTGATGGAAGTTCTTATTAGGTAGCTTTCTAGGGTATATTTGACTACAGTAATATTCCCAGAGAATTTTACCTTAAGGTATCCAGAATTCTAACTCCTGGAGCGAATATCCCTAAATAATCTCACAGGGATATCACATAATATCAGAGGACGTATTCTTGACACATCACATAGCTATCTTCACCCCGAACAGTAATAACGCTTCGAGGGGGTATAGTGACAAGAATCTGAAACGAGAATGAAAAGAGAGCAACTCATAAAGCATCTCTCCTATTCCGTTTCCAGTGTGTATCTGATGGAGGCGGTAGCGCCCTCTTTATTCCTTGTAGCGATATACGAGGTGTTACAGATACTGTACTATAGAGAGGGGTCAACAAGCCCTTTTACAATAAAAGGAAGGGCGGGTCCATCAGGACGACATGGCTACCTCACCCAAAAATAGATTTTTCGCTTCGCTCAAAATCCGTTTTTTGGCTCAGGCCATGTCTCCCTGATGGAAGTTTACCAGAGCATTACTGTATCTGGGAATTCTCAATCAGTGCCGTACTCTCAAGAAAGTATTTTCCTGGTCCGTCTAGACCTAGAGACCTATGATGTTACCGTTATACATCATTTCATCTAAGCATGAACTATGTTAGTGCTTCCTGCCCCCTACAGGGAAGAGTCGTACTAGACTCTGGAAAAAGTCTCGAGGAGTACATAAAAATTTATGGATGACAAAATGACAAGCCTGTATAGTGGTCTCACCCTATACAATATAAAGCAAAGTTTGTATAAGAGTCACCAATGTCAGAATGAATTTGTGACACCTTCCCCAATGTGACTACTCTTATAAACTATTGGATAATGGTTGTATCTGCATAGAAACAAATTTTGCCTCTTTGCCACCAACCCGTTAGGGTACCACGTCAACCCTTCCAAGGAACGGTTAGAGTGAGTGGACTTTTGCTTGAATCAGGGAACAGTCTCGAAAGACATACCACAATAAAAATATCCATATTTTAATCTTAATGCTCAGTACATTTCTAATAAAATGAGTGTGGGCGAAAAAGACGCAGGGTTCACTATGAACTAGTTTATCAAAATTTAATAAACGTACATATCAGATCAATATTTATAAATTTATAAAATGGGGATGATATGCGTAAAAGCATAAAGAAAAACAGTCAACAGAAAATATTGTTTCATCTACTAGGAAACAGATTTGCCACTTTAATTGAATTATTAATAATAATGATATAGTCTGTAAACTGTTTACATACACTAGCGTAAAAAAAGCTTGGCACAAGTGTCCGTATTATGCTATAGATTACCGACGTCAATGGAACAGTTCGTAAGGACACTTTCGTGGCCTATCGCTCAGCGTGTAGTAACATACAGTGACTACACGCGCACCCTCTTAATTAATCGTCCCAAATTAATTACACTGTTCCTCGCAGACTTAAAACAGAAGGTTAAGGAATTCTACCTGCTGCTACCACAGATCTCATAAGTTGCTCCACTTGCTTCGCATAGTGCATAAAGAACACCTTGGATGACTACCAGCCTGTGTGCAAACAAGGATGTTCAAAGTCCATATAATTAAAGAAATTTTATGGAAAAGGCAACTTACCTCGGATCATGACTAACGGGTTTACTGTCTGGATCCGTTCTGCGAATAACACGGGTGAATTTCGCCTTTAGTTATAGATAACTTTGAACCCAGGGTGTCTCTTCTGAATAGCTGTCCTCCCATAAAGTCTTAAGTTCTATGAGGATAGACCTTTAGGCACTCCACTGGACATAGAGATGCATCTTCCTTCAGAGGGCAGATTCTCTAGGGACCCCACCTGTTGGTGGGTAGCTTGTTCCTGGTAAGAATCGTTGGGTCTGGAAATACGATTCAGTTCTCCCTTCAAGAACTGGACGTGGCCTTCCTCTCTAGAGAGAGCCACTATTCACTAACTCTGGCCCCAAAAGCGAGTACAAAAAGAAATATGACTTAAATTCAAAACCTTCTAAGCACATTCCTCATTGTTCATTATTTATACACAATGAGGAATCATATCTAATGACCAAGCAAAGAGTCTTTGGAAGCGCTGAAGGGCTAGTTCATTAAGAAGGTCGTTCGGGAGGTCGACCTGTAAGGCATATGGTATCTGACTTGTCAAGGCAGGCTTGAACAATAGAATTGTGTAGGCTGCTAAACCTTGCTCATGAAGGTGAATGAAGAATGATAAATAGGAATCTGTTGGGATTTCTTTCGGTTTCTTTGCCTTGACAAAGGATAGCTATTTCTTCCCTGAAGCCTCATAATGTCTTCTGGTTTCCTCCAAAAGTCTAAACCGACTTTTAAACACCAAATCTTTTTCTCATCGTTAAGGAGAGAAAATCATGAGATGTAGGATCCGTGTTTTCTGTGATGGAAGAGACAGTCGACTTCTGTACTCGCTGAGACAGGGATGGATCCGGTAGCGGTACGAATTTTAATCGTAGTTCCAATGCCAGAGGGAACCACACGCTATTTGGCCACTTGTGGGCCACTATTGCTGCTTTCCCTTTGAAGGATCTCAGCTTATCAAGGACCTTCAAAAGGAGGTTGTGTGGAGGGAACAGATACAGTAGATACTGGACCATCTGTTCCAGTCCAGGGACATAGCGTCCACTGCCTCCGCTAATGGATCCTCGTAAGGGGACATGTAACGAACTATTTTCTTGTTGTCTTTTGTCGTAAAGAGGTCTATCTGCAGCTCTGGGACTTGACTCGAGATGAAGGAGAATGATCCTGCGTCAAGGGACCATTCTGACTCTATAGGTGTAAACCTAGATAGAGCGTCCGCTGTCACATTGCGGAACCCTTAAATGTGAACTGCTGACAGGTGCCATTTCTTCCTTTCCGCCAAACGGAATATGGCCAACATCACTTGGTTGATTTGAGGTGACCTCGACCCTTGTCGATTCAGGCATCTCACTACCACCTCGCCGTCTAGAAACAGTCGTATGTGGATCGAGTGGCGAGGAGGAACTTTCTTCAGTGTTAGAAGTACTGCCATGGCTTCTAGAAAGTTGATATGAAATGACTTGAAAAGATTGGTCCAAGCTCCTTGGACTCTCATCTGATGAGAGTGGCCTCCCCAGCCTTCCTTTGAAGCGTCCGTGTGGATAGTTACTGACGGGGAAGGAGGCTGAAGAAGTATAGATTTCTTCAATTGCTTGGCATTGGACCACAGCTTAAGAAGCGTTCGCAGTCGAGTCGGTAGAGGTCTTATTAGATCTCTTCGCGCGTTTGATGCATATATTCTCCACACTCCTGTTGCATCCTTAAGCTGTGCTCTTAGCACTGGATCTGTTATCGAAGCAAACTCTGGAGAGCCCAGCACTCTCTCCTGTTTGCGTCTTGATATCCGTTTGAATTTCAATAGTCTCTTGACAGATCCTGCTATTTCTTTCCTCTTCTTACTAGGAATGGAAAGCTGTTGTGACTCCAAATTCCAGTGGATTCCCAACCACTGAAATTTTCGAGCTGGAGAAAGACGAGACTTTTTTTATGTTGATCTTGAATCCCAGATGTTCCAGGAACTCGATCATTATCTTAGAAGCTTGCATGCATTCTGTCCTGGATGCTGCCCACACCAGCCAGTCGTCCAAGTAGGCTACTACTTGGACCCCCTTTAGGCGTAATTGATGGACGGCTGCGTTCGCGAGCTTCGTGAAAATCCTTAGGGCTATGTTTAGCCCGAAAGGCATGGTTCTGAAGGCGTAAAGTTATCAATGTAACTTAAAGCCTAGGTAGGGGGAGAGGTGATGATTAATTGGAACGTGCCAATAAGCGTCAAACAAGTCTATTGACACAGCATATGCCCTTTTTGGGCAGTAGGGTCCTTATGTGTTGAAGTGTGAGCTTTCTGAACTTGTAGTTCACTATGAACTTGTTGAGTGGTGACAAGTCTAGAATGACTCTGAGTTTTTCTGAGTCCTTCTTTGGAACCCAAAACAGCCTTCCTTGGAATTTGATGGACTTAACCTTCCGGATTACTCTTTTGTCTAAGAGCTCTCGGACATATTCTTCCAGAGAGGGGGTTGAGTGTTGGAAGAACTGAGGAAATTGAGGTGGAGGACTGCTCCAGCTCCAACCTAGTCCATTCTTATTTAGGCTGTGGGCCCAGGGATCGAAGGTCCAACGATCCATAAAAAGCTGTAGTCTCCCTTCTACTGGAAGTATCTACTTCCGCTGTTATGGACCTGAGGCCTTGCCTCCTTGACCGTGTCCTCCCCTGGATCCCCTTCCTCTTAAAGGGCGTCTAGAAGAACCTCTGACTGTTCCTCTGGCTCTCGAACGAAAGGAAGAAGTCTGCCTTTCGGAGGCTGGGTTAAGAACTGGCAACTGTGTCGCCGTTTGTTGAGGTACCAGCTGGTACGTGGTTGGAGGTTGTGCCACTATCTGAGGCACCGCGGTCACAGGAAGTTGTTGTTGATGTTGCTGTCGGTAGGATTTAGCCGGCCGAGAGGATGGCCTAGGCCTTTTTGTCTTCCTCTTGGGTTGGGGACCCTCATCTGGAGAAGACTTTCTCTTAAGTTCTAGGCCACACTTTTTGAGAAGGTTCCTATTCTCTGTGGCGGCTTTGTCTACTATCCCTTTAACCACTTCATTGGGAAAGAGGTCTTTACCCTATATGCAAGAGGAGATCAGTTTCCTCAGTTCGTGCCTCACCGCAGCCGAGGCGAACACAAACTCTCTACAGGCTCTCCTATCTTTAATAAAGCTATAGAGATCCTTCGTAACTGTGGCCAGATATGTTTTGGCCACTACCATGAACATGTCCTGGTTCTTGGGGTCACTTGCCATCGTTTCTAGTGTTGTTTGCAACGACATCGATGCCGCAAGTCTTTCCTTTGTCTCTTGCTCTCTACGCAAGAGAACCTCCGACAGTTTTGGAAGCGCCTCACCTAACTGGCGTTTAGCAATATCAGCTTCCAGCTTCCCGACTGAGAAGGTAAGGTGTACGTCCTTCCAGTCTTTTTGGTCCAAGGGCAAGGTCAGAGATAATGGCTTGCACTCCTCCAAGGAGGAGCATGGTTTCCCTGCCTCCACCGCTTTTAAGGCAGCCTTATATCCCTTTTCCAAGAAGGGAAAGGCTCTGGTAGGAGAGGCCAAAAAGGAGGGAAGCTTTTTACTCAAGGCTGGCACCTTTGAGTTAGTGAAGCCCCTCTCTTTCATCGAGCTCGCTAGTAACGTCTGAGCTTTACTATGGTCAAAAACTATGACCTCCTTCGGCTCCGTCTCCTCCTTTAAGGCTGGCTCCTTCCTAAGACGGACATAGTAGTCCGGATAAGAATCTTTGTTGGGCCAAAATTCCACTTCTTCCAGGGGAATTGCTCCCAACTTTTCTGAGATCACGATCTTCCCGGTTGTCATTGGCATGTGTTCGGCATACCTCCAAGGATTGATATCCGAGCACAAAGGAAGATCCTTCACACTGAGCCGCTTCTGGGGCCCACGTTATGCTGCAAGTCTACGTATCTCCAGTTTCATTGCAGCTTCCTTCTCATCATTCTTCCTTTGAATTTGTTGGATCATCTCAACAATGGAAGAAAGAGTCCTTCCCAGTTCACCTGGGATAGCAGACGATGTAGAAGGAACAGGTTCTGGGTCTGGAACCGATGTAACCGACACTTCGTCGATTTCTTGCTCTTCTACTTGAGGAGCCTGGAACAGCTCCTCCTCCTGACCTTCTCCTAGAAGGTCCTTCTCAGTAGAATCCGACACCTCTGACATCCTATCGTCCAATTGGATGTCTTGAAGGGCGGCTGAGACTTCAGAATCTACCGGATTCTGGGCAATTGGTATCTCCACCTGAGGCTGGGGGATAATTGCATCAACCGATGCTTTAGGGAAAAGGTAGGCCCTCATCTTCTCATTTGGAAGGTAGGGACCTGAGGTGTTTTTCTGAAAACCCCTCACCCAGGATCGCAACGTTTCCCTGACAGCATCCCTTGACTCCGTTGACTTAGGGTCGTCAAAAGCCTCGGTAAACAGGTTAGAACAAACTGTACAAACCTGAGGGTCCCAATAGCGGGGATCACCTATGGAGGCTGCGCATGCTGCGTGCCTCCTGTAATATTGATGTCCACAGAAGTTCTTACCGCGGACATTACAGAACACACTCACGCACTTCGGATGGTCCTCCTGTAAAGAGAAGAAAAATCCATTAGTATCAAGTGAAGGCTTTCACTTATATTGGGACATTTAGCTTATATAGAAAAGCTATAAAAGAAAGAATGAAAGACACATACTTGTATTTCCTGTCCAGTCAATTGCTGAAACCTTCCGAGATATTAAAACTAAGGTTAATTCTATTCTAGAATACCTTACATAATTTCCTAAACGGAAATTTAAGGTGTAGTTCACCCCTTGAGATAAAGTTTTAATATACGGGATAGAAAGAATACAGAAAGAACTTACTTTCTATATATTATACGGTCTCAACAAAAGGCTGTACAAGATAACATTAAGTATGATGAAGAACTTTAGTGTTATCACAAGCTCTGTACAGCAGTTTCTGCTAATGCAGTGTGTACTACACTACGAATACAGCAACTACTGTACATCGCATGCTGTTGTGCCGGCTAGAACGCGCCTGTACGTGCCGGTGTGCGCTTGCACGTGCCGGCCGACATCTACCCCTGTATAGTTCAAAGATATACTACCTTTAACTAATAGGTGGCAGCCCACTGATTCGCGACTGTGTGCCGGCCGGCAATCATTGCCAACCGACGGCTGAAAACACTAATACCCGGCTGCCGGCCGCTAATCGTAGTGGCCAGCAGATTCGGGCTGTGTTTCCACTGCCGGCAGGCAAAGGTAATAAAATCCATGCCCGTCGACAGTAGCCAAGAACCAGAGAACCTCCACCTGCCCGGCTGTCGGCTGTTAAGCCGGCAGCCGGGTTAGGGGTACAACACAATAGTCAGAGAAACAGTATGGATGTAAGGTTATAAGGCAGCATTGCCATACGACATTCCATCCAGAAAGAGTGAACTTATGGAAGGGGAGAATGTAGCATTCTGGCTTCCAAAGAATCCATAGCCTGTCGGGCTCTACCGGCAGACATGGAAGGGAGACCAAGGGAGGTCTGGTGTTCACTCTGCAAAGAATAAAGGGTCTCTGCCGGCCGACACGTAGTTCCAGCTGGCAGAGAGCTGAGCCTGTCCTCCATCCTAACTTATACTAGGTACGGAAGTAGGACTGCGGCCAAAAGAAAATAAAAGAAAGAGAGGTGGGGAAGGGATAAGGGTCCTATAGACTTCGTTCTAGCAGGAGACACACTCAGCCGTTAGGGAAGCTCATCCTAACCAAGAGTTGTCTATTAGGGAGGAAGACTGGCAATACTTGCTAACCTCCTCCCAACCAGAACAAAGTTAGGTGAAGTTATTTTGCCAGGCAACAGAGAAAACTCATTCTCCAGCCCGAGAAAAACAACACAGGACAGTCTGCTAGGCCACTAGAGGAAGGAATCATCTCTTACAGAATCCTTCCAGCATGGACTAGGGAAGCAAAGCTTCCTGTGTCTGCCCCTAACCTAGGAAAGGAGACTCATTCTCTATGCTAGGAAGAAGCAGACCAAAGACTAGAAACTCTGATGTTCTGCCCTAACCCAAAAATCCAGTCACTCTGGTTATCAGGTCAGGACAGACATATCCTAGAATAGTTATACCTGAATTATTATACAGATAGAACCACTAGGATTAAGCCGAAGGCTTACAGAGGGAGAAAGGGATTGAACTTAGCCTCCGGAGGAGAAAAGAACAATCGTGGATGTGCGAAAGTATACTACTGTACCTAGAATACTAGACTAGGTAAGATGAGAATCGATTACCTAAATCACCGAAACTCTCTCGTATACAATCTTGGAAAAAACATTCAACAATATCTTACATGTATAAAATATTTGCCGATAGCTTCAATAATATAACATTCGGAAAAACTTATATCATGCATGAAAGTACTAGTGCCAGACGTCTAGGCTACGAAGACTCACGAAGGGCAAGATCGGTACCTCGACCCGTGTCAAAATCACCGAGCTAAAAACTGACGGTATAATATAAGCATTCCTAGCGGAGCTAAATAGCTAAATTATTAAAGCGTAACAAACCAGGAACGTAGCTCCAGCTAACTAATGACCCATAAGAGCGAGCGATAGCATCCAGGAGGCCTCCCGTAGGCAACAGCTCTTGTTTACGTTAAAATCACTTTTAATTTAATTCAAAACGACTAGAGCTTACATTTATACATAGTAAAGATAATACTCAACTTCCTAGAGGCAGAAGAGGCCGGAGAAGTCATCAAAAAGTTGAATTAAATCCAAAATAACGAGAGAACACAAGTGAAAACACCGAGTAGTTGAGCTACACGAAAAGGAATAAAGAGGGCGCTACCGCCTCCATCAGATACACACTGGAAACAGAATAGGAGAGATGCCTTATGAGCGGCTCCCTTTTCATTCTCGTTTCAGATTCTTGTCACTATACCCCCTCGAAGCGTTATTACTGTTCGGGGTGAAGATAGCTATGTGACGTGTCAAGAATACGTCCTCTGATATTATGCGATATCACTGTGAGATTATTTAGGGATATTCGCTCCAGGAGTTAGAATTCTGGATACCTTAAGGTAAAATTCTCTGGGAATATCACTGTAGTCAAATATACCCTAGAAAGCTACCTAACAGGAACTTCCATCAGGACGACATGGCCTGAACCCAAAAATATATTTATATATATAATGTATATATATATATATATATATATATATATATATATATATATATATACATATATATATAAATATATATAAGTATATATATATATATATATATATATGTATATATATACATATATACAGTACATATATACATATATACGTTTGTGTGCATATTTTCTTGCTTCTTCTCTAGAACCCTCAACCCTCCAACCCTCCGACGAGATGCAATTTATTACCCAAATGTTTGTGAAAATATTTTCTTGCGCAACTTCTCGCATTCTTTGCACCTGTTAGCCTCATCTCTGGAGCATTAGAGAGAGAGAGAGAGAGAGAGAGAGAGAGAGAGAGAGAGAGGGGGGGGGGGGAATCAATCAGCTGATTGAAAACGCCGTTCATCTCAGACTGATGTACGCCTGTATTGTGATCTCATAGACAAAGAATCAGGGTAAAATAATTGAAAATAAAAATTGGATAAGCTTTATTTTTTCATGGGGTGAACTTCCTAAACTCTATTAGATAAACATGGTGAGGGTATCTTTGCTTAGCAAAAATTTGTAACAAAAGAAAAAAAACATGGTTGTAAATTCTGCTCTCAAAACATCGGAGGTTATACCATTAATTATAAATGTGCCCAATCAAAATCAATACATATATACAGAATATATATATATATATATATATATATATATATATATATATATATGTATATATATATATATATATATATATATATATATACAGATATATATATATATATATATGCATATATATATATATATATATATATATATATATATATGTATATATATATATCATATATATATATATATATATATATATATATATATATATATATATATATATATATATAGATATATATATATATATATATATATATTTATATACAATATTTGTATATACATATACTTTATACATTTGTGTGCATTCTTTGGTAGAATACAGAGGCCTTAAATGTGTAAGAGAGCTGGAGAAAGATATACATTAGAGAGAAAGTGCCTAGATATCAGAGAACTGCTAGATTGAGTGCAATACCAGGTTAAACGACGAAATATGTATCAGAGGATTTCACACGCTGTTGATGAGACTTCTGTGACGGTTTATGAAGTGACAAACATTTAGGTTTTACTGAATATGGGAGTTCAGCCACGATTCCTCATTCAACGAATGAATGCGTTAGTGACTTATGTTAATCTTCTCTGCTTTCAGCCCCTATTAGAGGAAACGGGTTATATAACGGATTTTGAGCGAAGCGAAAAATCTATTTTTGGGTGAGGTAGCCATGTCGTCCTGATGGAAGTTCCTAAAGGGTAGCTTCCTAGGGTATATTTGACTACAGTGATATTCCCAGAGAATTTTACCTTAAGGTATCTAGAATTCTAACTCCTGGAGCGAATATCCGTAAATAAATCTAACAGGGATATCGCCTAATATCAGAGGACGTATTCTTGACACGCCACATAGCTATCTTCACCCCAAACAGTATTAACGCTTCGAGGGGTTACAGTGGCAAGAATCTAAAACGAGAATGAAAGGAGAGTCGTTCATAAGGTATCTCTCCTATCCCATTTCAAGTGTGTATATGACAATGACGGCAGTTCCATCTTTATTCCTTGTAGCGATACACGAGGTACTACAGATACTGTTTTATAGGGAGGGGTCAATAAGCCCTTTTTAAATTAAAAGGAAGGGCGGGTCCATCAGGACGACATGGCTACCTCACCCAAAAATAGATTTTTCGCTTAGCTCAAAATCCGTTTTTTGGGTTCAGGCCATGTCCTGATGGAAGTTTACCAGAGCATTAGTGTATCTGTGGATTCTCAACCGGTGCCGTACCCTCAAGAAAGTATTTTCCTGGTCCGTCTAGACCTAGAGACCTATGATGTTACCGTCATACATCATTTCATCTAAGCATGAACTATGTTAGTGCTTCCTGCCCCCTACAGGGAAGAGTCGTACTAGACTGGAAAAAGTCTCGAGGAGTACAAACTATGGATGACAAAATGACAAGCGTCTATAGTGGTCTCGCCCTATACATTATAAAGCAAAGTTTGTATAAGAGTCACCAATGTCAGTATGAAATCCTGACATCTCCCCCAGTATTTCTATTCTTATTAAACTATCGGATAACAGTTGTATCCATAAAGGAACAAATTTTGCATCTCTACCACCATCCCCTTAGGGTACAACGTTAATCCTTCCTAAGGAAGGGTTAAAGCGAGTGGACTTTTGCTTGAAGAAAGGAACCATCTTGAAAGACATTCCATGTTAAAATTATCCATATTTTAAACTTAATGCTCGGTATATTTCTAATAAAATGAGTGTGGGCGAATAAGACGCAGGGTTCACTATGAACTAGTTCATTAAAAATTTAATAAACATATATTTCAGTCAACATTTATAAAATTTATAAAATGTGGACGATAGCTATTGAAGCTTAAAGAAAACAGTAAACAGAAAATATTTTTTCGTCTAAAAGGAAACAGATTTGCCACTTTAATCGAATTATTAATAATATTGATACAGTCTGTATTACGGTTTATTTACACTAGCGTAAGAAACGCTTGGCACAAGTGTCCGTATTATGCTTTAGTTCACCAAAGTCAATGGAACAGTTCGTAAGGACACATTAGTGGCATATCACTCAGTGTGTAGTAACAGTCTGTGACTACACACCCACCCTCTTAATTAATCGTCCCAAATTAATTTCACTGTTCCTCGCAGATTTAAACAGCAGGTTTAAGAATTCTACCTGCTGCTACCACAGACCTCTTGAGTTGCTCCACTTGCTTCACATAGTGCATAAAGAACACCTTGGATGACTACCAGCCGGTGTACGAACAAAGATGTTCAAAATCCATATAATTAAAGAAATTTTATGGAAGAGGCAACTTACCTCGGATCATGACTTGCGGGTGTACTGTCTGGATCCGCCCTGCGAATAAAATTGGTGAGTTTCGCCCTTAGTTGTTTCAGAGATAAATTTGAACCCAAGGTTTCCTCCTCTGAACAGCTGACCTCCTCTAAAGTCTGAAGTTCTATGAAGATAGACCTTTAAGCACTCCACTGGACATAGAGATGCATCTTCCTTCAGAGGGCAGATTCTCTAGGGACCCCACCTGTTGGTGGGTAGCTTGTTCTTGGCAAGAAACGTTGGGTCTGGAAACGGATTCAGTTCTCCCCCTTTCAAGAACTGAACGTGGCCTTCCTCTCTCAAGAGAGCCACTATTTCATTAACTCTATCTCCCGAAGCGAGTGCAAACAGAAACATAACTTTATGAGTTAAATCCTTCAAAGCGCACTCCTCATTATTCATTATTGATGCAAATGAGAAACCTTATCTAGTGCCAATGAAATGGGTCTTGGAGGCGCCGAAGGTCTAAGCTTAGCACCAACCTTCGGAATTTTATTAAAAATGTCGTTAGAAAGGTCGACCTGAAAGGTATATAGTATCGGTCTTGTCAAGGTAGACTTGCACGTTGATATTGTGTTGGCTGCTAAACCTTACTCATGAAGGTGAATGAAGAAAATAAACAGAAGTCTATCAAGATTTCTTTTGGTTTCTTCGCCTTGACAAAAGACACCCACTCTTCCATGATGACTCATATTGTCTTCTGGTAGATTTGGACTTTAATTTCTCCAAAAAGTCTATACTGTCTCTTGATATCCCGCAGCTTTTTCTCATCGCTAGGGAGAGAAAATCATGAGATGCAGGTTCTGGGTTTTCTGTGATGAAGCGAAGACAGTCGACTTCAGTACTCGCTAAGTCAGGGTTGGATCCAGTAGCGGTACAAACTTCAGTCGTAGTTCCAATGCCAGAGGGAACCAAACGCTAATTGGCCACTTGTGGGCCACTATTGCTGCTTTCCCTTTGAAGGATCTCATGTTGAGGACCTTCAAAAGGAGGTTGTGCAGAGGGAACAGGTAAATCCTGGACCATCTGTTCCAGTCTAGGGACATAGCGGGCACTGCTTCCCCCAGCGGATCCTCGTACAGGGACACATAACGATGTGTTTACTTGTTGTTTTTCGTCGCAAGGAGGTCTATCTGCAGTTCTGGGACTTGACTTCAGATGAAGGAGAACGATCCTGCGTCTAGGGATCATTCTGACTCTATCGGTGTGAACCTGGATAGACTATCCGCTGTCACGTTGCGGACCGCTTGAATGTGAACTGCTGACAGGTGCCATTTCTTTCTTTCTGCCAAACGGAATATGGCCAACATCACCTGGTTGATTTGAGGCGATCTCGACCCTTGTCGATTCAGGCATCTCACTATCACCTCGCTGTCTAGAACTAATCTTATGTGGGTCGAGTTGCGAGGAGAAACTTTCTTTGGTGTCAGAAGTACTGCCATGGCTTCTAGAAAGTTGATGTGAAATGACTTGAAAAGCTTGGACCAAGCTTCCTGGACTCTCTTCTGGTGAGAGTGGCCTCCCCAGCCTTCCTTTGAAGTATCTGTATGGATAGTAACTGACGGAGGAGGAGGTTGAAGAGGTATCGATATCTTCATTTGCTTGGCTTTGGACCACGGCTTGATAAGCGTTCGCAGTCAAGTCGGTAGTGGTCTCATCAGATCTCTTCACGCGTTTGATGCGTATTTTCTCCAGACTCCTGTTGTATCCCTTAGCTGTGCTCTTAGCACTGGATCTGTTATCGAAGCAAACTCTAGAGAGCCCAGCACTCTCTCCTGTTCGCGTCTTGATATCCGTTTGAATTTCAATAGTCTCTTGACAGATCCTGCTATTTCTTTCCTCTTCTTCCCAGGAATGGAAAGTCGATGTGACTCCAAATTCCAGTGGATTCCCAACCACTGATATTTTTGAGCTGGAGATATTCGAGACTTTTTTATGTTGATCTTGAATCCCAGATGTTCCAGGAACTCGATCACTATCTTAGAAGCTTGCATGCATTCTGTCCTGGATGCTGCCCACACCAGCCAGTCGTCCAAGTAGGCCACTACTTGGATCCCCTTTAGGCGTAATTGATGGACGGCTGCGTTCGCAAGCTCCGTGAAAATCCTTGGGGCTATGTTTACCCGGAATGGTATGGCTCTGAAGGCGTAAAGTCTTCTTTGTAACTTGAACCCTAGGTAGGAGGAGAGGTGACGATTAATTGGAACGTGCCAATAAGAGTCTGACAAGTCTATGGAGACGGTGTATGCCCTTTTTTGGGCAGTAAGGTCCTTATGTGTTGAAGTGTGAGCATCCTGAACTTGTAGTTCACTATGAACTTGTTGAGTGGTGACAAGTCCAGAATGACTCTGAGTTTTCTGAGTCCTTCTTTGGAACACAAAACAGCCTTCCTTGGAACTTGATGGACTTTACTTTTCGGATTACTCTTTTCTCTAAGAGTTCTCGGACATATTCTTCCAGAACGGGGTTAGAGTGTTGGAAGAACTGAGGAAATTGAGGTGGAGGACTGTTCCACCTCCAACCTAGTCCATTCTTTATTAGGCTGTGGGCCCAGGGATCGAAGGTCCAACGATCCCTAAATAGATGTAGTCTCCCTCCTACTGGAAGCATCTCACTTCTGCTGTTGTGGACCTGAGGCCTTGCCTCCTTGACTGCGTCCTCCCCTGAATCCCCTTCCCCTTGAAGGGCGTCTAGAAGAACCTCTAGCTGTCCCTCTAGCTTTTGAATGAAAGGAAGAAGTCTGCCTTTTAAAAGCTGGGTTAAAAACCGGCGACTATGTCGCCACTTGTTGAGGTACCAACTGGTACATGGTTGGAGGTTGTGCCACTATATGAGGCACCGCGGTCGCAGGAAGTTGCTGTTGTTGCTGTCGGATAGCCTAGGCCTTTTTGTCTTCTTCTTGGGTTGGGGACCCTCATCCGGAGAAGACTTCCTCTTAAGGTTTAAGCCCCACTTTTGGAGAAGGTTCCTATTCTCCGTGGCAGCTTTGTCTACTACCTCTTTAACTACTTCGTTGGGAAACAGTTCTTTACCCTATATGCAAGAGGAGATCAGTTTCCTCAGTTCGTGCCTCACCACAGCCGAGGTGAACACGAACTCTCTACAGGCTCTCCTAGCTTTAATAAAGCTATAGAGATCCTTCGTAACTGTGGCTAGAAGGGTTTTGGCCACTACCATGAACATGTCCTATTTTTTGGGGTCACTTGCCATCGTTTCTAATGTCGTTTGCAACGACATCGATGACGCAAGTCTTTCTTTCGTCCCTTGATCTCTGCGCAAGAGAAACTCTGACAGCTTTGGAAGTTCCTCACCAAGCTGACGTTTGGCAATATCAGCTTCCAACTTCCCGACTGAGAAGGTAAGATGAACGTTCTTCCAGTCTTTTTGGTCCAATGGTAAGGTCAGGGATAACGGCTTGCATTCCTCTAGGGAGGGGCATGGTTTCCCTGCCTCCGCTGCTTTCAAGGCTGCCTTATATTCCTTTTCCATGAAGGGAAAGGCTCTGGTTGGAGAGGCCACAAAGGAGGGAAGCTTCTTACTCAAAGCTGGCACCTTTGAGTTCGTGAAGCCCCTCCCTCTCATCGAGCTCGCTAGTAATGCCTTTGCTTTACTATGGTCAAGGACTATGACCTCCTTCGGCTCCATTTCTTCCTTTGAGGCTGGCTCCTTCCTAAGACGAACATAGCAGTCCGGGTAAGAGTCTTTGTTGGGCCAAAATTCCACATCTTCCAGGGGAATTGAACCCAACTTCTCCGATATAACAATCTTCCCGGTTGTCATTGGCATGTGTTCGGCATACCTCCAAGGATTGGTATCCGAGCACAAAGGAAGATCCTTCATGTTGAGTCGCTTCTGGGGCCCACGTGATGCTGCGAGTCTGCTTATCTCCAGTTTCATCGCAGCTTCCTTTTCATCATTCTTCTTTTGTATTTGTTGAATCATTTCAACAATAGAAGAAAGAGTCCTTGCCATATCATCTGGGATAGAAAACGATGTAGAGGGAACAGGTTCTGGGGCTGGAACCGATGTAACCGACACCTCGTCGATTTCTTCCTCTTCTATTTCTGGAGCCTGGGTCAGCTCCTCCTCCTGACCTTCTCCCAGAAGGTCCTTCTCTGTATAATCCGACACCTCTGACATCCTATCGTCCAGCAGACATGGAAGGGAGACCAAGGGAGGTCTGGGATTCACTCTGTAGAAGAAAAAGGGTCTCTGCCGGCTGGCACGTTATTGCCGGCCGGCAGAGAGCTGAGCCGGTCCCACATCCTAACCTATACTAGGTACAGATGTAGGACTGCGGCCAAGAGATGTGATGGCTTGGCCATCACTAAGAAAGAAGGGGGGAAAAGGATAAGGGTCCTGTAAACTTTCTCTTAAGGTTTAAGCCCCACTTTTGGAGAAGGTTCCTATTCTCCGTGGCGGTTAAGAAAGCTCATCCTAACCTAAGGTTTGTCTATTAGAGAGGAAGGTTGGCAATACTTGCCACCTTCCTCCATACCAGAACAAAGTTTGGTGTAGTTATTTCGCCAGACAACGTAGAAAAATTCATTCTCCAGCCAGAGAATAACAACATAGGACAGTCTGCTAGACCACTAGTAGAGGAATCATCTTGTACAGGCTCATTCAGATGTGGGCTAGGGAAGCAAAGCCTCCTGTGTCTGCACCTAACCTAGCAAAGGAATCTCATTCTCTATGCTAGGAAGACGCAGACCACAGAATAAATACTCTGATGTTCTGCCCTAACCCCAAAAATCAGTCACTCTGGTTACAGGGTTAGGTCAGACATATCCTAGTATAGTTATACCTGAATAGTATTAAGATAGAACCACTAGGACTAAGCCTAAGGCTTACTCAGAGGGAGAAGGGATTAAACTTAGTCTCCAGAGGAGAAAAGAACAACCGGGGATGTGTGCGAAAGTATACTAAAGGCCCATAAGCTACTAGCCTAGGCGCGGTGAGAATCGATTACCTAAATCACCGAAACTCTCTCGTATACAACTTGGCGAAGAAAATTCAACAATATCTTACATTGTATAAAATTTTTGCCTATAGCTTCAATAACATAACACTCAGAAAACTTATATCATGCATGAAAGTACAAGGGCCAGACGCCTAGGATACTAAGCCTAGCGAAAGGCAGGATCAGTTACCTAAATCGCCGAAACTGAAAACTAACGGCATCATATAAGAATTCCTAGAGGAGCTAAATAGCTAGATTTATTAAAGCCTAAAAACCGGGAACGTCGCTCTGGCTAACTAAATGACTCATGCATAGCGAGTGACAGCATCCAGGATGCCTCTTGTTTACATTAATATCACTTTTGATTTAATTCAAAACGACAAGAGCTTACATTTATACAAAGTAAAGATAATACTCAACTTTCAAGAGGCAGAAGAGGCCGGAGAAAGCATCATAATGTTGAATTATATCCAAAATTACGAGAGACCACAAGGGAAAACACCGAGTAGAAGAGCTACACGAAAAGGAATAAAGGTGGCGCTGCCATCATCGTCATATACACACTCGAAATGAGATAGAAGAGATACCTTATGAACGACTCTCCTTTCATTCTCGTTTTTAGATTCTTGCCACTGTAACCCCTCGAAGCGTTAATACTGTTCGGGGTGAAGATAGCTATGTGTCGTGTCAAGAATACGTCCTCTGATATTATGCGATATCCCTGTTATGTTTATTTAGGGATATTCGCTCCAGGAGTTAGAATTCTGGATACCTTTACCTTAAGGTAAAATTCTCTGGGAATATCACTATAGTCAAATATACTCTAGGACGCTACCCTTTAGGAACTTCCATCAGGACGACATGGCCTGAGCCCAATATATATATATATATATATATATATGTATATATACACACACATATATATATATATATATATATTATATATATATATATAACACACACACACACACATATATATATATATATATATATGTATATGTACATATATAAATATATATATATATATATATATATATGTATATATATATATGTATATGTACATATATATAATATATATATATATATATATATATGTATATATGTATATATATATATATATATATATGTATATGTACATATATAAATATATATATATATATATATATGTATATGTACATATATATATATAAATATATATAGTATATATATATATATATATATATATATATATATATATAAGAGCAACAACAAAAGATACAAGCGTTTCTAGTCCACTGCAGGAAATAGCCCCGAGACGTCAATATATGGGTGGAGTTGCGACAGTTTTCCTCACCACGCCGGTCAGTATGGATTGGTTATGATGGGAGATTTTCGTCTCATTGCTCACAACAGACCAACCTAATACGTGTGGCCCTGGCTAGTGTAGCTTTGCTGATCATGGTTAAATGCAAACGCTTTCACCACGTTGAGGAATCCCAGCTCAGAAAGGGATATATATATCATCATCAACCGTTAGTATACTGTCCACTGCAAAACAAGGCATCAGAGATGTCCTCCCAATTGCGTCTGATTTTTGGTGTTTTCATGCTAATTCACACACGCAAATTTTCTTAGCTCAACAAACCATCGACTTCTCTTCCTTCCTCTACCTTTTTTCGTAATTTCTAAGGACCCATTCTGTTATTCTCATTGTCCACCTATTATCTGTCATATCTACTATATGTCCTGCCCATGTCTTTTATTTTTCTTACATGTTAGAATATTCTCTACTTTAGCTTGCTCTCGTATCCATATTGGTGTTTTTATGTCTCTTAGTGTTATTCCTATTATTATTCTTTCCATAGCTCTTCGAGTTGCAACTAGCTTATGTTCTAAGACTTTACTAAGACTCAAAGTTTCGATGCATAATTTAAAACTGGTAGGAACATCTCATTAAATACATTTCTTTTTGGAGAAAGTAGCATTTTACTTTTCATAACCTTTTGTTTAACAGAAGCTCTTCATCCCATGCTTATCCTTCTTTTAATTTCGGTTTCATGTCTTGGGGAAACACTTACTGTCTGTCCTAGTACATATATTCATTAAAGCATCTAGAGACTCGTCCATAGGCCTTGATTTTTGTCTCTGCATTTCCATTGAACATTATCTTAGTTTTACTCATATTCATTTTCACTCCTACATTTGTACTTTCTCTGTTCAGATTTTCTATCATCTTTTGCAATTCCTCCCATGATTCACTAAACAGAACTATGTCATCGGCGAATCTCAAATTATTAAGGTATTTCCCATTAATGTTAATGCCTACATGTTCCCTATCTAAATTTTTAAAACTTCCTCTAGGCAGGCTGTGAATAATTCAGGAGAGATTGGGTTTCTATGTCTAACTCCTTTCTCAATCAGAATTTTCTAACTACCTTTATGTAGTTTTAGGATTTCCGTACTTACCAAAAAGATGTCTTCAAGCGTTCTAACATTAGATTCATCTATTCTTTGTCTTTAAAGGGCTTTCATTACTGCTGAAGTTTTGACGAAGTCAAATGCTTTCTTATAGTCTATAAATGACATACATAGTGGTTTGCCAAACTCTGTTGAGTTCTCCATTAGCTGGTTAATTACATGGTTAGTTGTTGAATACCCACTGCTAAAACCTACCTACTCTCTTGGTTAATTTAAGTCTAGCTTTTTCTATTCAGCCTAAAATTATCTTTGTAAACATTTTATATATTACATAGAGTAAACTTATCGGCCAGTAATTTTCAAGGTCTTTTGTGTCTCCCTTTTTGTGGATTAGTATAATAATAAAGATTTTCTAAGCTGTGGGTGTAGAGCATTCTTGCACACATTTGGTGAAATCTCCTCCATTTCTTTTTAAATCCATTGTTAGGCCATCTTCTCCTGCTTCTTTGCATCTTTTCATGGCTTTCAATGCTTTCTTTACTTCTCCTACTGTTACCTCTGATACAGGCTCAGGTGTTTCATTATTTCTATTGGCAAAGATATTTCTTATATCACTATTGTTTAGCATTGTAAAGAAATCCTCTGCAATTTGTATCACTCCATCTTTTTGTTGAACCCTTTTCATCCTTTAAAGCAAATATCTGTTGGCACCTTGTTCCAAGTCTTCTTTTCATGAATTTGATCCTTTCCTCCTTGTTTCCTCAATTTTTCTCTGAATACGTTTACCAACATCTTGTTTTGGCTAGTTCTTCTAATTCTATTCCATCTCTTTTGGTGTTTATCATCATTTACAATCTTTTATTAATTAGGTTTTTTATTTTTCCTAAAAGTTTTCCTTGATATTGTTTAAGATCTTTTCCACTTATTTGTATGTGTGCGTTTGTGTTCGGGCCCACGACTACATCTGACCAAGCTTGTAAGCAAATATTTATGCCTCAAATGATTAGCACATGTGTGCCTGAAGACAAGTTCAGATCTTCGAGAATCTTCCTTCTAACGATGCTGGTCTCGACCGCAGAGACTGAGAGGAGCCATTAAGCCTGACAAGTGTTATTTCTAGCAAAGCTGCAAGTGTGCTTCACAGCCATGGCTCTGTCAAAACACTCGAATGAGGTGTAGCCATCATTGCATGCAAGAAATAGAACAGGTTGATTCATTTTTTTTTTCTTTTTTTATCTTGAGAGACTATTAAGAAAGCGATATTTTCATCCTGACACTTTAAAGGTCACGAAATTCTCTTGTTATTTTCAACAAGGTTGAAAACAGGTTGGGGGAAAAGAATGAAGGTAGAGAAGGATTTATCTTGTTAAGCATTTTGAGAAAAGTTAATAACTGTAAGTTTTATTTTATTTGTGATCACAATTTTGGTTTATGTTGAGACGTTGACCAAAAATCATTTGTAGTAATATATGTGCAATAGTGGAATTGGAACTAAATAGTAAAGTATTTATTTATTTATAACGTAAGTTTGTAGCATCACACAATCCAGATTACGTGTGCGCGCGCACAAACACACACACACACACACACACACACACATATATATATATATATATATATGTGTGTGTGTGTGTGTGTGTGTATGTATATGTGTGTGTAAATATATATATATATATATATATGTGTGTGTGTGTGTGTGTGTGTATGCAGTACAATTGAACAAAATTACGTTTGTAGCAGTTTTCATTCACATATAAAGATATTAATGGGCCTAAAGATAGAGGTAAATGATGAATTGGAAGAAAATGATGAATACTATTCAAATCAGCATCAACATAAGCAGCAGTATATCCAGTTTTAGTTAACAAAACTGGCTCTAAAAGGTAAATATCTTTACTACAAATCACTTTTCAAATTGAAGGGAAATATCCTTCAGTTTGAACGGCATTATCCATAGGCCTATATTCTGTATATAACTAAAATTGGAATTTTATGAAGTGTGACAGATATTTTAAAAAGAAATAACAATAATAATAAATACTAAAGGTAAGAAGTTATTCATCTTAAAAATCAACCCGCTATTAGCATCAATTGATGCCAGACTCACGAGCAGGGGTATCTCTGATAGTTTTGAATGAAGACATTAAACTCTCATATGACTATGGCTTTACTGATATGCTTTTATTTCTGTACAAAGTTGCTTTTCTTACGCATACCAATGGGTTGGTGGTAGTTGGCTTCTTTCGTTATTTTTCTATCACTTCACATCTGAATGTAGATCTGGGGTTGCTGAATCCCGTTATAGAGATCTAGCTAAAATTATTGCATGGTGCAAAGCATGGGGCATAAAGTTGAATCCTAACAAAACTCAAAGTATGATTGAAAGTAGGTCAAGGACACTGGCTCCTCAACATCCAGATCTCTACATTGATAATTTCAGTCTAACTATGTACAAGTCCTTTCAAATTTTAGATGTGATTCTTCATTGCAAATTTACTTTAGAGAAACACATTAGGTGTGTCTTTTCTTCGATTGCACATAAAAATGGCTTATTGAAAAAGTCTTGTAAGATTTTCTGTGATCAATCTATTCTGGAGAAATTAATCTAATCTTTTATTCTGCCTTGTTTCAATCATTGTTCTCCTGTCTGGTCTTCAGCTGCTGACTCTCATTCTAATTTATTGGTGAAAAACTTGTGGTCTATTAAGTTTCTTATTTTTGATCTTGATATTAATCTTTGGCACCATTGTTCCATTAGTTTTCTATGAATGTTACATAAGGTTTTTCATAATTATGACCTTCGTTTGCATTTGGATGTTCCCGGGCAGTACCACCCTGTTCCCAATACGATGTTTGTAGTCAATTCTAATAGTCAAGCCTTCTTCATCATGAGACTGAATACTACACTGTAATCGAGAAGTATTATTCCAGCTGTGACCAGATTGTGGAATGATCTTCCTAATCAAGCAGTTGAATCGGTGGAACCTCAGAACTTCAAACTTACATTAAATCTTTTTCATGTTGAACAGTCTGACATAGGTCTCTTCATAGTTTATATATGACAGATCTACTTGAACGCTGTTAACGATTTTAAATCCTTTATTTTTTACCTCTCAAGTAGTTTATTCTATTTTCTGAAAGCCTTTCCTCACTGGGCCATTTTTCCCTGTTGGATTGCTTGGGCTTATGGCATCCTGCTTTTGAATCTTAGTAAGTAATAATAAATCAATATAATAGATGTGAAATACATTTTAATCTACATTTAATCACAAAATGTAATTCTGAAGGAAGTTAAAGGCAAATATTTACTCACTATATTCTATATATTTTCAAATCCCTTATCAATAAAATCCTACCGAAAAAAAAGAATATACAAAACCTATTAAGTTAAAGAAAGGGAAATTGTAATCGAGGAAAAGCGCCTGTTAAACAACACGTATATATATATAACATACTATAGATAAAGTAAGGGTAATGATGATAGCAACTAGTCTCTCCACCTGACATTCGTAGGAAATTGTGCCATTTTAGTAATGTAACAGTTTATATTACTGTGGATTTTTTTTTTTTTGTGATGGTTTCTGATGGTTGAAAATAATTATATATATGACACTATAAATGAGAACAATATGACACATGGATGCTGCAGTCTCTCTCTCTCTCTCTCTCTCTCTCTCTCTCTCTCTCAGGTTATGCAGGTTATATTGATATAATAAATAGATATTTGCATATATATATATATATATATATATACACCAACAAATGCAGCCGTTTCTGGTCCACTGCAGGACAAAAGCCTCAGAAATGTCCATATTCATGTCGTAGGTTTAGCCAGTTTTCATCGCCACGCTGACCAGTGCAAGTTGGTGATGTTGGAAGACTTTTGTCTGATCGCTCACAGCAAACCAACCTAGTAGTGGTGTCCCTGACTAGTACAGCTTTTGAAGGACATGTCTGAGGCCTTTGTCCTGCAGTGGATTAGTAACGGCTGATGATATATATATATATATATATATATACGTGTGTACGTTGTCATACTAACGTTAAAATCACTAGGTTTAGCTGAACTCTCTCTCTCTCTCTCTCTCTCTCTCTCTCTCTCTCTAACACGTCAGAACCCGTTAACGAGCATGAATAGATGGTGGTTTAAAAAGTCAGTGTCACGAACCACCTCAGCCATCGCCTTGTCTCAGCAAGCAAGCAAACACTTAACCGCTATCTCATTTTTATCCCTCTCCTTTTCCTCTCCCTCTCTCTTCTCCCCCCCCCCCCTCTACTCTCCTGGCAAGAGAATGATGAACTTCACCTTGGTGTAAGACAGACGCAGGTGAAATGCCTGCCAACTTTAGGCTAAGGCCAAGGATGGGAATCATGTATACGTCGGTCTAGAGGTATTTTTTGTTAAGATGAAAAAAAAAAATACGTCGTTGCTAGACACAATAAACGTGTAAAATCTTCGCAGTTGGAATCGGTTTTCCCTTTTTTAAAAAACTGGTACTCAATATCCTTCTTCACTCGTTCATTTTCTTTATTACTTGAGCGATCTCTCTCTCTCTCTCTCTCTCTCTCTCTCTCTCTCTCTCTCATTAAATAGATTGATTACGAGGAACTTCAGTTCCGGGGGTGTGGGGGTTTCAACCTCAACCTCCACTGTAGTACGAAGATAGACTGGCTTTTTTATAATGACATGTTTATACGAATAATTGTATTCATGATTATGATTATATATGAATAAATCATTTCACTCAAATACACGCACTATCTCACGCACTCATTCATATATATATATATATATATATATATATACATATATATATATATATATATATATAAAGCCTGTGAGTGAATGTGTGGACAAAGTTGCTAGTTGCAAATGCCCTTTTCGACACCTAAGTCAAATACGAGTATTCAACTTTCGAGTAGTGAATTCACTGCTTGGGGAAACCGCGTCATAAATGGGATTCAATGATTTCACGATCACAGAATAACTATTATAAAGAGTAATAATATCCTAACTTGAACAAGCAAAAAAAATTAGAGAGAGAGAGAGAGAGAGAGAGAGAGAGAGAGAGAGAGAAGTTTATTCCCATAAAGTGTTCTTTAGAGCTATGGCTACACGACTTTATAGGATTTTTATGGCTATCTATTTATGGTAAAATCTTGAAATCCCAAATAGGAAATATAAACAATTTGTCTTCACCAAGCAAAAGTTTAGAATCTGTTTTGATTTTTTGGTGAATATTCTCTGGCTAATGGATAGTAACCTTGAAATCTCTCTCTCTCTCTCTCTCTCTCTCTCTCTCTCTTCTTTGTAAAGAGTGAAGAGAAAACACATTTTCGAACTGGACTTTCCACAAATTCGACTTTTATATGCAGCCAAGGATTGCTCATAAGGAGTCAACATATTGTCCTTACAGAGTCGACATATTGTTCATAAGCAGTCGACGTATTGTTCACACGGAGTCTATGTATTGTCCATACGCAGTCGACGTTGTTCAAACGGAGTTGATGTATTCTTTACACAAAGTCGACATATTATTCATAAGCTGTCGATGTATTGTTCATTGAGTCGATGTATTGCTCACACGGAGTCGACGTACTGTTTATACGTAGTCGACCAATTGTTCATACAGAGTCGATGTATTGTTCACGTGGAATCGACGTATTGTTCATACGTAGTCGACGTATTTTTTATACGGAGTTGACGTATTGTTCACAAGGAGTCGATGTATTGTTCATGCCCAATCAACTTATGCTCATACGGAGTCGGCGTATGAACAGGGTCGTTTGACCCTGAAACAACAAGCCGTGGCAAGGCAAACAAACATAAAGAAATAATAGAATAATGCCATGGGCGGATGGGGGCCTCAGGTCAAATACTATAAAATGGAACTGGTGAAAAGGCAAAGATTTGTGATAAACTAATGTAAAATTAACACAATTGCGAGCAGTGTTGCCAAGGGGAAGACTTTATGCCCAACTGAACATCACCGACAGAATGAGAATAGTTGACAAGTAAATATTGCTTGTCAACACGCTGCTAAGTAAATTACCGTGACCATTGATGGTTTTACCGACCTTGCGACAGTCATAATGTGTGTCAGGTTCAAGAAAAATCATAAAAGCTGATATACAAGGCGCCTCTGGGATGGATATGATAAGACATAATATTATATTTACCAGTGTACCCAATCCATTAAAACTGCCTTCTAAATATCCAGATAGATAGCACAAAAACTCACATAGAGATTTAACCCTTTCCACCCCTTCCCCCTTTCCTAACAGCAAAACTGCGTGTTCGGCAATTTGTGGGAAAGTGTGGTTTCCAAGTGTACTTCTTGTAATTCTCGTTATACCCCTGTTATCAGGGTTTGACTACTCCCTCTACCCCTGAACGCGACAGGATACACACACACACACACACACACACACACACATATATATATATATATATATATATGGCCAGACTCTTATACTTTATTACATTTGGGAGATTAGCAATGTACAGTATGTTTCAATTCTTAGCTGAAACTCTCTTCTGATTATAAGTATTATCAATTCATTATCAATAACACTGAATAATTTCCCCCCTCGATCTCAAATAATCTGAGTGACTCCAACCTTATCTAATATTGTTTCGGGTCGATGACCTACCTTACTGTGACGTCATCTGCATGCAAACTGTCCAGTATTTTTATATTGCTAACTTAATTAACCTTCCAGCTTTATGTTCTGGATTCAGCTCTATGGAAAAAAAGATTAGGTGTGATGGAGCGTTCATAAAAATAATTAAGTTAAACTGGAAAAAAAAAATCAAAACTCAAAGGCCTTTTTCGTTCGTCCATTTTTCTTTTTATCTTTTTAATGACTTTAATTCTAGTTTTTCATAACTTCTCTTTTTCTATTTTTATTGTTTGGAAATATTTTCACAGACCTCCTGATTTATAGCGTACTGCAAACGGTTGTTCTTTTAAATTCTAAATTCTTCTTTATTTTCCTAATCCTTGTTGAAATCCAGTCTTTTTGGAATTACGGCTTTTTTAATTTTTTGCCTTCTTTATAACAATGCATATGGTTGCAAAAATCTCACTTCCTAATGGTAAAAATTTAATTTTTTATAAGTATTCAATTAGAAGTGTACCAACCGTGTGTCACACAATTGTACATAATTCCTTTTGTATATATTATGCTTGTATCTTCGCTCTTCCCTCGCACTAAAATGAACCAGAACAAACAAGTCTGCGTGTCACCTATGTAACATTGTCATTTTCTCGAACATGTAATTTCCTGTTGCCTTGAGGTTTTGTATATAAAGGAGAGTGTTCCATAATAAATTAACTCAGTTGCTTTCACACTGCCTTTGAGTTCACATTTCTCTTGGCACCGTCACATTGGTGACCCCGGAAGTCGACTCGCTCCTACTGCCTTCCACCCCCCCTCGCCCCTCCATCGTTGGTACTATGACGGACTCTGCAGCAGTTGGCGCTGCGGCCGCCCCATTGAAACTTTCACCGTTCACCAGCGGAGAGGCATTTTTTCTTGGTTTCAGCACGCAGAAGTCCAGTTTCGCATCAACGGCGTGACTCGCTCAACCACCAAAGCAGATTATGTTCTCGCGGCGATACCCGAGGACACCTTCCGGAAATATCCGACTGGCTTTGTGAACAAGGAGACATCCCAATAGCGTATGACGCCCTCAAAACATACCTTCTGCAGCAGTACTCGCCGTCGCCAGCCGCCCGTGTAGCAAAGCTCTTTCAGCTCTCGCAACAACCGTTGGGGGACCAAAGGGCTTCGCTTGCCCTCAGGGAAATGACCAGTATCGCTCGCCTTCAACCTGCAGCAGACGGCTCTCCTCGTGAGGTGAACCTATTTTGTGCCCTTTGGATACGCCGTTTACCCGGACCTATACGCCCTGCCATACCCGATGTCGATAGTTTACCCATAAAGGACTTGATGACCAAAGCCGACGCCCTTATGGACAGCCACTTCAAGACCTCCATCAACGCCTCCACCCCTGACGAAGAGGATGCCTATTCAACGTCAACCGAAGGTGACATGAATCCCGTAGGACATACATGCCCACACCGTGACGTGCCGAAGCAGAGACAAAGCCGCCCACCACCCACCAATCGCTCGCGCTCCAACAAACGACTTCTACAGCCACTTACTACCTCCCATCCGCCGCAGTTTTGCTACTACCACTTCAGATTCGGGGCAACTGCGAAGAAATGTGCCGAGGATTGTCAGTGGCAAAAAAACATGTAAGTAGGCCATCGCTTGTGGCGGTGGCCTCCCGTGTTTCTAATCTTTTCTTTTTACAGGATGCAGGAACGGGCTTGCGATTTTTGGTAGACACGGGTGCTTGTCGTTCTCTTTTGCCAAGGAAACTCTTCAAGACACGACGTAGTCTGTCTACATCTGCCGACGTCCACTTTGTAGCTGCCAACGGATCTGCGATACCCACCTACGGTTACGAGAACCTCACATTATCGTTCGGAAACGGTAAATTCAATTGGAAGTTTCTCGTTGCTGACGTCACAATGCCAATCCTCGGTGCGGATTTCCTCTCTCATTTCCACCTTCTGGTCGATGTCGCCCACCGACGATTGGTAACGCAGACTCGTACTTGTCGACACCTCCTCAACCCGCCCCCTCTAACCTCGCTCTCCACATTAGCGCACCCACGGATGCCTATGCCCACCTCCTCACGTCGTACCCGGAAGTTTTCCGTCCAGAACTTCGCCAAACGCCCACGATTCCTGCCAAGCACGGTATTTATCACCATATCAAGACAACGGGACCCCCAGTCTTCGCAAAATTCAGACGTCTGGCACCGGAACAATTGGCAGCCGCCAAACAGATGTTCGCCGAAATGGAGGAAATGGGCCTTTGCCAAAAGGCCTCCAGCCCATGGTCGTCACCCTTACACATCATTCTGAAGAAAGACGGCTCCCTCCATCCGTGCGGGGATTACAGGCACCTGAACATGCAAACAGAACCGGATAACTACCCCCTCCCAAACATTGCCGACGTGGCCTCCTACTTGCACAAAGCAAAGGTTTTCTCAACGCTCGATCTCCTGAAGGGGTATTATCAGGTGCTTATGAACCCAAAAGAAATCCCCAAGACTGCCATCACCACTCCGTTTGGTACATACACCTTCAATTACTCCTGTTTTGGCCTTCGTAATGCTGGGGCCACGTTTCAACGTCTCATGGATGGCATCTTAGGGGACCTCCCCTTGTGTGTATGTTATGAGGACGACATACTTGTGTTCTCCTCCTCAAAAGAGGAACACCTCCGTCACCTGCGCATCGTGCTCGACCGCCTGCAACAAAACGGCCTTGTAGTCCAGTACGACAAGTGTACCTTTGGGGCCAACGAAGTGTCGTTCTCAGGGCACCGCATCACTCCTGAAGGTGTCCGCCCCCTCCCTGAGAAGGTAGCAGCTATCTCACCCAAAAATAGATTTTTCGCTTCGCTCAAAATCCGTTATATATATATATATATATATATATATTAACGTAGGCAGACCTTGTAATAAGAATGGCAGATAAAAGAATAAAAAATATCAGAATGGGTCCCTTGTAATTGCAAACGATGCAGAGGTAGGAAGAGAATACGATGTCTTTGCGAGCTAAGAAAATTTGCGGGTATAGACACGCATAGAAAGATCATTGTATCGCACTTGTTTCATATATTGTAATGGTATTGCTTTACCCCGCACTGATAATAGACTAACTTGCGTAAGTTTGCTAGCTCTTGTTTTGGTTTGTTTGAATTTTTTTGCGACGTTTTTGCTCGAAAGGGCTTGTATATAAGCTCGTTGCCTATTTAATAAAGTTTAGTAGCATTCATCTCGCCTCTCTGCTATAACCAACCACCACATAGCAGACCACAAACAGATGCTAGTGGAAGGGCACGTCTGAGGCCTTTATCTTACAATAGACTAGCAATAGCTGATGAGGATATATATATACATATATCTGAATATAGTCGTGTATATATATACATATATATATATATATATATATATATAAAAGCTTTTGAAAGTGTACACCAGCCAATTTTGTGAAGAGTCCTGCTTTATTATGGAGTTCCTCTTAAATACATAAATTTCATCAAGTCTGTAAATAAGCATAGCAAGTGCAAAGTTAATGTTAATGGAGTCCTATCAAATGAATTTCCAGTGAACAGTAGAGTACTCCAAGGAAATTTATTGTCACCTATGATGTTTATCCTCCTCATGGATTTTGTCATGCCGAGAACAGTTGGGGATGGGGGAGAAGGATTAGACTGGATTGATAATAGTAAATTAGCTGACCTAGAGTATTAGCAAAACACTACAGCTGAAAAACCTTGCTTACCAATATGCGTGAACTATTACTTGAGGTTGGACTCGAAATGAATAGAAGAAAGACAGAGATGATGACAACAGAATATCCAATGAAAGATGAAATATCATTGAAAGGAAAAAGGATCAATGAGGTAGAATCATATGAATATTTTGGTGCTATGATCTCTAATACAGGGTCGTTAGAATTGGAGTTTAATGAAAGATTGAAAAAAGAAAATCAGACAATGACTAGGTTAAGCAAAATTTGGAAATCAAATCACCTGAAATTACATATAAGAATCAGGCTATATAGCACTTTAGTGAGATCTGTGTTACTGTATGGGCATGAGTCATGGAGTGACAATGAAACAATATCCAACAAATTCGGTAGATTTGGGAACAAAGCCCTCATAAGAGTAGTGGGAATTGAATAGCAGAACAGGATTAGAATGAAACTATAAGAGAGATTACCCGAGGGCAATATGTTGATGACATCATGGTGAGGGGTAGATAGAGATAGTTTAGACATGCTCTTCGCCCTTCCCAAACTTTTAATTGAGCACCACAAGGCACCAGAAGAGTTAGAAGTCCCAGGCCTACATGGCTGAGGACAATGAAAAGTGAAGTACGAAATGATGATTGGAGAAGTATTGATTTAAAAGATCAAGATAGAGATGACTGGTGAAATCAACCGAGGCAATTTGCGTCAAGAGGTGTAGGAGAAGATAATGAAGATGATGTATAGATATATATACTCTAGTATATGCGACCTGTCAAAAACGACAGCTAAATATTTAGATGGAGATGCGCACACATGCACGACGCACAGTCAACGGTCAACACCCTCTCATCAGGATATAACACCTTGCTCTTATTATATATATATATATATATATGTGTGTGTGTGTGTGTATGTATACATACATAAATTTACATTTATATATATATATATATATATACATACATATATATATATATATATATATCTAATATATATATATATATATATTATACATATATATATATATATATATATGTATATATATATATATATATATAAATATATATATAAATTATATATATATATATATACGTATGTATGTATTATCTCAACAAAAGCTGGAAAAGAAGGATATAAGTAACCCTTAGTGCCAAAAGTATCCTATTATCTGAGATTCAACCCACAACAATTCCCCATTTTTGTCCAAAGGAATCACGTGACAACACCAACTAGTTAGACGGAAAAGATTTGTCAACAAATATTTTCTCTTTCAACAAACGTTAGAGAAAGAGAAACAGGGAATCGAGTCTTTCGAAAGTCGCTTACACAGCAATGTATCTTTTTGGGCTCAAGCCATGTCGTCCTGATGTAAGGTTCCTTCAGTAGCTTCCTTTGGATATATATGACTACCATAAATATTCCCAGAGAATTAAACTAAAGGTTTTCACAGAATTCTAACTTCTGCCGTGAGTACCCTAAAGGTTTCCCTCTAGGATATCGTATATCAACAGGGGACGCATGCATTAACACGTCACATGGCTATCTGCACTCCACCTAGCGTTTACGCTTCGAGGGGGAAAGGTGGCGAGGTAACTGAGGAGCCGTTCCAAAGTTACCCTTCCTTCGTTACTGTTACAGTACTCGCAACGTAAACAAACCGTCCGCCATACTGTGCGACGTCACGTCCGTCCTCATTCCGATCCTGGTAGCTCCCAACACTGTTTCTTTGTTCCTAGTGATCATCTTTTATCTTGTGCATGGTGCGCCATATCTCAACCTTCTGCCTCGCCTTCTTCTGGAAAGTTGAGTACCAGGTTCTTGTATTGTTTAAATAAGCTCTGGTCGTAAAGTAACGATTTTCACGCTAAAATCTTGTGTTTTGTGGCGGAGCTGTGCCTTGCCCGGAGGCGCTATTTTATGACGCCGCTGTTTGCCTCGCATGCTTTATTTTAGTTAGCCAGAACAGCCTTCCCGGCCTTATAACTAATTAAAATATCATTAGTTATTCAGTCTTCATTAATAGGAATTGATTATATTATGCCGCTGGTATTCTTCGGCGCTCTTAGTTAGCCGACCCCATACTAGACTTTTAGCCTAGCCTAGGCCGCAGCCTAGTGTTCATGTTTACTTCTGCATGATATAATAAGTGTTCCTAGTGTTAATGTTAATGAAGATATAGGCATTTTAAACATATACAAGATTCAGTGTTGCACATATCTTTCGCCTTCTAGGGACCCATACAAGGGACCGTGCCTGTCCATCCATGTCACATCCCCTAACCCAACGTTGGGACCCTTGTTTGCTTCCTTATCTCCCCTGTTACCTTCGGGTAACCTCCCTCTGGGTAGCCTTGCTATATCTTAGCCAATTACCCGGAAATATTTTCGGGTAGGTTAGGCTAGATTGTTCTTCCCTCTTCCCTACCATAGTTTATAGGGGGACCTCGGACAGAACCCCAGAGTACCTATCGTTCATCCCAGTCCACCCTTAAGGAACGCCTTTCCCTTTAGGTATCGACTGAGACTGAAGGTGGAGGGGCCCTGCCCTTCCCCCTAGACTGCTCTTGGTTGGGACATGTCCCTTCCTCCTGTAGCCTAGCGATAGTCTTCCCAGCCCTCCCTAATCTAGGAGAAGCTCTCCTGGTTTAGGTTACGCTTTGGGGGATTCTGTTTTATTATAGTTTAGGACAGTACAACAGTGCTGTTCCTACTTTGAGCCAACCTACCCTAGGGTTGGAGAGCGCTTCTCTCCTGCCTGGGTAGTATAGCATCTAACAGATTCCCCCACCCCTTGGGAGCTTTAGGGTTGCTCTCCCTTCTGCTCCCTCAGACCCCTACCCCCACTCTATCCCTTTGTGTCGGTTTGCCTTCACACCCTTGTCCGCTGTCCTACAATTCCCCCCTTGGGGAGAATTGTAGGTTAAGCTGTGCTCTCCTGCTTGGCTGGCCACTCTGCTACACTTCCCCCTCATAGTCGAACCATAGGGTAGTATTGGTAGCCGGCCTGCCTGCAGAAGATCACCCCCCCCCCCCCTTTTTTTGAGTGTCCTCTGATCCTCCCTTGGATTACCATAGGCATCCAGCCGTCTGCCGGCTCCCTGCCGCCGGGTGATAGGCATATCCTATCATGAGAGCATTCCTTCCGGAGGGAAGCCGGTCGGGTATCGGACATTACCCTTCCCCACTCCCTCCTTATCTTTCTCTCTTCTATCATGGTGCCGATCCACTGCCGCCTCCGCCTGCCGGGGCTAGCCGCCGGCACCCCAGGTGACTTTCCAACTTCATAGGATGTTCCTATCTGAGGATTACCTAAGGCGACAACCTGCCGGCTGCCGGGGGCCACCGCCCCTGGCCGCCGCTAGCCGCTGGAACCCCAGGTGACTTTCCTACTTCATAGGATGTTCCTATCTGAGGATTACCTAAGGCGACAACCTGCCGGCTGCCGGGGGCCACCGGCCCTTGCCGCCGCTGCCGCCGACTTCTCAGACAACCTTTCATTTTATGTACCCAGCTAGGCTCACCAACGCCGACAGCGTGCCGGCTGCCGGAGGCCACCGCCCTGCTGGCAATCTTCCGCCGTGCCGGCGGTCGCCCTTATAGGTGTCTCCTATCTCTCTGCTGCTCAGTGTGTAGCCTTAGATGGATTCACCCCTCCGGACCGGCCTCTGGCTTGCCACTGGCATGCCGGCAACGCTCCTGCGGCTTCTATGGACAAGCACCCCTATCCCCCGGCTGCCGGCCCCGTGCCGGCAGTCGACCTATACTGCCGTATAGCCAGACTGATCCTCTTTGCTAATTCATACCTTGAAGATAGTGGCTGGGGTGTATGGTTGTACAGTTCAATGTTTCCAGCATACTCTGTGCTTCTCAGTGCAGTCTCTTGCCAGGACCTACCCAAATATAAGGAGGTTTACCCTATTTTCCCCCTCTTTTCTCTAGGTTCTGAACGATTTCAGACCCTCTCCACTCTATAGACAATTCCTTTATAAGAAAGCCTAAGTTTGGCTCTCCCATAGGGATATCATTCCCTCCCCTAGAACTTCAGGTCCTAAGGAATTGTCGGCAGAAAAGGTCACGGTAACTGGCTGGACGGGACTCACAAGTATGTCTTCCTACTTCTCTTCTAGCTCACCTATCCTGAGCTCACATAAAACACAATGCTACAGATTAGTGAATCTTAACCCTGGATAGGTACGATGGGTCGTTCGCGACCCCGAGCGTCAAAAAAAAACAGGTTTTTCTCACGTGACTCACCCCCGTGACTGAATTTGTGGGTGATCGACCTGCAGGAGGTGTCTCCCCTACACGCTCTAGTAGTGTCCAGATGTGCATTGCTGTAGCTGTACTCCTTCCCCGATTTCTGAGACGCGTCGGGGTCGAGCGCGACCGAGTTTACCCTTCTAAGGTAATTTGCATAATTATCAAAGTTATTACGTATTATGAAATTGTCGTAGAATGGTTCAACTTGTATAGGTTATCAGTTGTGGAAAGTCTTGGTGGATTGTTTGGCTACCATGTGCATGATTTTTTTTTTAGTTAAAATGTCGTTCATCACCACGAGGACCATTTTACCGCGAGTGCCCCTTTTTCATTTTTTTTTCATTTTTTCGCCAAGTCATTTTTCCGTAAGATATTGCCAAATAGTGTCGTAAAACTTTTGCTTGTTTAGTGTTGGAAAGTGTGTCTAGATGATCTGGCTACCCATGCGTGACTTTGTTTTTGTCAGATACGACGTAGTTATTGGTATATTGGGTATTTAACTGCGGTTACCAATTTCTGTTTTTTTTCAATATTTGTAAAAATTACTACGTAGTAAGGAATTGCCGTATATTATTCATTTTTTTTTCATGTTTATGTGTTAGAAAGTGTGCCTTGATGGTTGGGCTAACACGTGCATGTCTTTTTTTTTATCTGAGATGCCGTATATTAGAATGTCGGGCATTTTACCGCGAGTGCCCCTTTTTCATTTTTTTTCATTTTTTTGCCAAGTCATTTTTCCGTAAGATATTGCCAAATAGTGTCGTAAAACTTTTGCTTTTTTAGTGTTGGAAAGTGTGTCTAGATGATCTGGCTACCCATGCGTGATTTTGTTTTTGTCAGATACGACGTAGTTATTGGTATATTGGGTATTTAACTGCGGTTGCCAATTTCTGTTTTTTTTCAATATTTGTAAAAATTTACTACGTAGTAAGGAATTGCCGTATATTATTGATTTTTTTTTCATGTTTATGTGTTAGAAAGTGTGCCTTGATGGTTGGGCTAACACGTGCATGTCTTTTTTTTTATCTGAGATGCCGTATATTAGAATGTTGGGCATTTTTCCGCGAGTGCCCCTTTTTATTTGTTTTGCATTTTTTTGCTTAGTCATGTTACCGTAAGGAATTGGAAAGTAGTGTCGCAAAACTTATATTTTTATAGTATTGGAAAGTGTTTCTAGATGATCTGGCTACCCATGCCTATTTTTTTTTAGCCAGATATGGCGTATATATAAGTATGTGTTCGATTTTCCTGTGATTGCCATTTTTTCGTTTTTTCCCATTTCTTTCAAAATTACTACGTACTAAGGAACTATCACAGAGTAATGATTCATTTAGATGTTTATTTGTCGGAAAATGTGTCTTGATGGTTTGCCTAGTACGTGGCTGAATTTTTTTTTTCTGAAATGCCGTATATTAGAATGTTAGCCATTTTTTCCGCGAATGCCCCTTTTTATTTGTTTTGCATTTTTTTGCTTAGTCATGTTACCGTAAGGGATTGGCAAGTAGTGTTGCAAAACTTATATTTTTATAGTGTTGGAAAGTGTTTCTAGATGATCTGGCTACCCATGCCTATCTTTTTTTAGCCAGATATGGTGTATATATAGGTATGTGTTCGATTTTCCGGTGATTGCCATTTTTTCGTTTTTTCCCAATTCTTTCAAAATTACTACGTACTAAGGAACTATCACAGAGTAATGATTCCTCTAGCTGTTTATTTGTCGGAAAATTTTGTTTACTTCTTTTTTGATTGAATATCATCAAATTATTTAGCTAAAATATTATATTTTACATTTTTTTTTTCGATTTTATTTCCCTTCAAAAAAATTTTTTTGGGTCAGAATTTTAATTTTATAGTCGTAAAATAATCGACAATTATCCAGCAACCCACCATACAATTTTTATGCATATCCAATAATAATTAGATTAGTAAATAACACCTTGAAATTGACATACCCTTCCTACATTTCAAGTGGCAGATTAGGGAGTCTGAGTCAGTGTGGTTGGCGGCCATTTTGTGGACATATCCGAAGCGTAAGTTGCCCTATCTATATATATTCTTGTTCCCTATAGAATTTGTGATATTTTGGTATATTTTTACCTGCATAAATATCATATTATATATTAAATATATGTATTTTTTTATGAAATTTCTAAGTACTCAAAAAATTACCTTTAGATATGGCCCCTGATATAAATGTAATTTACAAAATAATGAAGATTTTTTTACATATTTCTATTTTAGGATAACATATGTTTATTCCCTAAAAAAATTAGCCACTTCCTATTTCATTTGGGTACCCAAAAAAATTCATGAAATTTGGACAAATTTTTTTGGCCAAAAAAAGTTACCCTTTTTTTCTCATTTCAGATCTTCACCTCCATGGGTCTGACTTCATCCAAAATACATCAAGATGTGTCCTAAACATTCAAGAATCAATTCCTAAAAGGATTTGTGTATATATGTATAAACTTTTTTTTTATGAATTTTTATGTCAGGTCTTTTTTTTTCTACTTAATTTTTTAAAATATTTATAATAAATAGTTTTTCTGCAGATGAGTAGTATTTATCTTTACAGTTGTTTTAAGCATTCATTGAAGTTTTTTTTGGCAAAAGAAAAAAGGAGGTTACTGCAAAAACTGATTTTTCAAGAATTTTTTTTGGCGTCGGGGTCGTTCGCGTCCGAGTATACCCTTAAAGGGGTGTCCGAGGAGCGTACCTATCCAGGGTTAATTTTAAGAGTAATGTAAGCCATAACTCTGTTTTCCATGTACTCATGTTCTATTTCTTTTACAGGAGAAGAACCTGAGGTGTGAGAGCTCCTTCTGTGGAGTTCGCCGCCCGGACTTTTACGGGCATAAGGCGTGCCGGACCCACGCCCCCTCTACAGCAAAAAAGGGCAACCTGAAGTATTGGGATCCACAGGCCTGCTCAATCTGCAAAGGCCTCCTTGATGAGGCATTCGACAACCCTCCGTCCGCGGAGGCAAGGGACAATTCTCGAGAGAAACTGCGTAAATGGGTGTGCGGTTTCTAGAAGAACGCAATGAGAAGATGTGGGCCATGCTTTTCCCAAAAGCATAAGCAGATTCTGTGGTTCCCCAGGATCAGATCCCCTTGGTTCAACTGACTGTTGAGCCCGACATCGAGACCACGCTTAGCAAGTGTCGTCTGGACGAGGTGGAGAAGATGTCGGACGTGTCCGACAACACCGAGAGGACCCTCATGAGGGAGGATCTGGAGGAAGAAGAGGATCAGGTGGAGTACCCTGATTCGGAGGGCGAGGTCACCCCACCACCTCCGGCAGCCCCTGTAGTGGTCGAGGAGCCAGTCCCCTCCACCTCCACCGCCTCGCAGCCCCTGCTACCCGCCACCGAAGATGCCATCCGGGTATTGGTGGCATTGATGGACGAGAAGCTCAATAAGCATTCAGCTGAGCTCACAAGTTGTTTGATGGGATGGAAGCAACCGAAGAAGATCTCGGTTAAGGACCTTCCCTCCTGCTCGGAGTCTAACCCCTGGAGGTACGCCGAGCATATGCCCATTACGACAGGAAAGATCTTCATCAACGACAAGTTAGGGTCCATCCTTTTGGAAGAAGTGGAATTCTTCCCTAACTTTGAGGCTTACCCCGGACTGTTCCGTGTTTGATCACTCAAAAGCCCAAGCCATGCTGGCAGAGTGCCTTAAAAGTCGGGGTTTCACCTACTCGAAAATGCTGGCACTGAGTAAGAAGCACCCGTCCTTTCTTGCTCCCTCTTCTGTGACCTTTCCCTTCGTAGAAAAGGCCTTCCATGCGGTCATGAAGGCGGTGGAGGAAGGAAAGCCCTGCCCTACCCTGGAGGAGTGTAGGCCTCTCTCCCTCGCCCTTCCCCCAGACGACAGATTCTGGAATGACATCCAGTTTACCTTCACGGTCGGGAAACTGGACCCTGAAGTGGCTGGACGTCAGTTTAACGAAGATCTTCCGAAGCTGAACGACCACCTTCTCTGTCAGGAGCAGGAGACCAAGGAGAGACTAGCTGCCTCCCTATTCACCAAATTCAGCTCGAGGTCATGGCCGGGGACGTTAGAGCCCCAGATCTCTTTAGGGTTCTCGCAAAGACCCACCTAGTGACTGTGATGAAGAACTTGTACAGCTTCATCAGGGCCCGAAGAACCTGCAGAGAATTCGTGTTTGCCAACGCGGCAGTAAAACACGAACCCGGCAGCTAATCTCCTCCAACATCTGGGGTAAGCATCTCTTCCCATCGCCTCTGGTGAAAGAGATCGTGGACAAAGCTGTTTCTGAGAACTGGAACCTTCTCAATAAGTGTGGCATGTCCCGCAAGAGGAAATCCTCTCAGGAAGAAGGCCCTCAGCCTAAGAGGAAATCCTCCAAGCCTAGACCTAGCAGCGTCAACAAAAACGCCAGTTTCCGGCTCCCGCTACTCCCCAAGTGGTCGCACAGCTGCAACAGACCTTTCAGTTGGTTCCCCAACCGGTGGTGTCGCAATCACCGGTCTTCACCCCTGCCTACGAACGACAGTCCTCTACCTTTCGTCCCAGAGGTTGAGGCTCTGGCAGAGACTCCTCTCGCCGTCCCTCCAGGGGCAGAGGAGGAAGGGGAGCTAGCGGCCGAGGTGGCAAACCCTTGGGAAACCAGAAGCAATGAAGTGCTTTCAGGATCGCTTGACCTTCGATCCTTGGGCACAGAGCATCATCAAGAAGGGACTGGGTTGGAGCTGGACACAACCACTTCCAACCTTCCACCAATTCTTCCAGCCATCAACCCCCCTCTTGGAAGAATATTTCCTAAAACTCTTGAACAAGAAGGTGATCATGAGGGTAAAGTCCACCAGGTTCCAGGGAAGACTGTTTTGTGTTCCCAAGAAAGACTCGGACAAACTCAGAGTCATTCTCGATTTGTCCCCCCCCCCCCAACAAGTTCATTGCGAACAACAAATTCAAGATGCTGACTCTTCAACAAATAAGACCCCTACTGCCTCACAAGGCCTACACGGTCTCAATAGACCTGGCGAATGCCTACTGGCACATCCCAATGAACCACCACGCTTCCTCCTACCTAGGATTCGGGCTCCAACGAAGAAGCTACGTCTTCAGAGCCATGTCCTTCGGGCTCAACGTGGCTCCGAGAATCTTCACCAAGCTAGCAGACACAATCGTCCACCACCTACGCCTTCAGGGCGTCCAAGTGATGGCCTACCTCGACGACTGGCTGGTCTGGTCGACTTCGCCAGAAGAATGTTTGAGAGCTTGCAGCAAATTGACCCAGTTCCTGGAACATCTGGGTTTCAAAATAAACACCAAGAAGTCTCGCCTCGCTCCAGCTCAGAAGTTCCAATGGTTAGGAATCCATTGGGATCTTCAGTCACACCGCCTTTCCATCCCACTGAAGAAAAGGAAAGAAATAGCAAGGTCTGTCAGAAGACTTCTCAAATCCAAACGGATCTCAAGACGACAGCAGGAGCAAGTTCTCGGCTCCCTACAGTTCGCCTCAGTGACAAACCCAGTGCTACAAGCACAGCTAAAGGAGGCCTCAGGAGTCTGGAGACGAAGCGCATCTGTCGCTCGAAAAGATCTCAAGAGACCCCTATCGAACAGGCTTCGCTCCCTTCTAAGCCCGTGGTCAGAAGCAAGGACCTTGAAAAAAATCCATCCCTCTCCAACCTCCGCCTCCATCGCTCAACATCCACACGGATGCTTCTCTGGAGGGTTGGGGGGTCACTCCCATCAACGGCAAGTTCAAGGAACATGGTCTCCCCTATTCAAGACATTTCACATCAACATCTTGGAGGCCATGGCGGTTCTTCTCACTCTGAAGAAATTATCCCCTCATCCCTCGATACACATCTGTCTAACTCTGGACAGCTCGGTAGTAGTCAGATCTCTCAATCGTCAGGGCTCACGATCACCCCACATAAATCAGGTGCTATTACCAATCTTCCGCCTGGCAGACAAGAAGAAGTGGCACCTGTCTGCAGTTCACCTACAAGGATTCCGGAACGTGACGGCGGACGCTCTATCAAGGACAAGCCCTATAGAGTCGGAATGGTCCCTAGACGCAAGATCATTCTCTTTCATCTCTTGTCAAGTCCCGGAACTACAGATCGACCTCTTTTGCGACGAGCGACAACAAGCAACTTCCTCGATATGTGGCCCCTTACGAGGACCCCAAAGCGGAAGCAGTGGACGCCCAGTCCCTGGACTGGAACAGATGGTCCAAGATTTACCTGTTCCCTCCACCCAACCTTCTGCTGAAAGTCCTCTCCAAACTGAGAACCTTGAAAGGGACAGCAGCCCTAGTGGCTCCCAAGTGGCCCCGGAGCAACTGGTTTCCCCTAGTCCTGGAGCTACAGCCCAAGCTGATCCCCCTGCGGGGCCCAGTTCTCTCCCAACAAGTGCAGAAGTCGACTGTCTTTGCTTCATCAAAGAAAGTCAAGGACTTTCATCTCATGATTTTCTCTCCCTTGCCGTGAAGAAAAGGTTTGGGATCTCGAAGAAAAGTTTGGACTTCCTAGAGGAATACAAAACAAAGTCTACCAGAAGACAATATGAATCATCCTGGAAGAAGTGGGTATCCTTCGTCAAGGTAAAAAACCCTACGGAAATCTCCATAGATTTTGCATGTCCTTCCCTATTCACCTTCATGGACAAGGCTTAGCAGCCAATACGATTTCCACTTGCAAATCGGCCTTGACTAGACCACTTCTGTACGCCTTCCAAATAGATTTATCCAGCGAAATCTTCAATAAACTCCCAAAGGCGTGTGCTAGACTCCGTCCTGCACCTCCACCGAGACCCGTCACCTGGTCCCTGGATAAGGTGCTCCATTTTGCCTCTAGCTTGGACAACGAATCTTGCCCTCTGAAAGACTTGACTCAAAAAGTGATCTTCCTTTTTGCTCTCGCCTCGGGAGCCCGAGTCAGTGAAAGAGTGGCATTATCAAGAGAAGAGGGCCAGATACAGTTTGCCGACACGGGGGAACTTACCCTCTTCCCTGACCCCACGTTTCTTGCTAAAAACAAACTTCCCACCAAAAGATGGGGCCCTTGGAGAATCTGCCCCCTGAAGGAAGATGTCTCTCTATGTCCAGTGGAGAGACTTAAGGTCTATCTTCAAAGAACTTCAGACTTTGGTGGAGGACAACTTTTTAAAGGAGAAACTTCGGGTAGTGACCTGTTACTAACACAACTAAGAGCAAAAATCACCTACTTTATTCGCAGAGCGGATCCTGACAGTACACCCGCAGGTCATGATCCTAGGAAAGTCGCCTCTTCTCTAAATTTTTCCCAAGGAATTGATTTTGAAAGCACCCGATCCTTCACAGGCTGGAGGTCCCCTACAGTTTTCTTCAAACACTATTCGAAGCAGGTGCACGAAGTTAAAAGATTCGTCGTGGCAGCAGGTAGCGTGATGAAACCGGCAGTTTAGTGCTGCGTAGGACAGTGAGTTTTTTCGGGACTTTAACTCAAACGGGTGACTGTGTTGACCCTAGTGCGATACATAGTGATTTCAAGGGTCACTTAGTGTCATTAATAGACTGTTCTTCATCAAGATGAATTGACATAGATTCTTACACGTGTGCCACATGTTCTTGGACATGAAGTGTATAATGATTTTAAAAGACTGGCATTCCTCAAGGAACTTGTGCTTAAAGGCAAAATATTTCCCTTTCAGATTCTACATCACCGTCTTACTGAGAATCTATGTCTATTATTCAATATTATTATTGTACATAATTTTCCATATTTCCATGCAATTTTCAAATAAAATATTTATTTTCTTTACCATATGCGTCTGATTTCGCTCCTATCTTTCATATGAAAATATATTGCTGTTATTGTTTTATTGAACCTATTTCTAGAGTTTATTATAGTTAATATATCTACTACCTAATATACACTCACCTAACGGTATAAAATTTGTTCCTACACATATATTTACCCTTCTGATCTGTCTTCGAGACCAGTACGATCTCTTCATCCAGGTGAGTCTATCCTCGTCAGGTTACTTCGAGATGTTCCTCTTGTCCAATTAGGACTTCCCTGCCAACGGGGCGGGAAGCCAGGTCATTGTAATGCCACTGGTAGTGACAGTTAACGGAGATGTCACGGTCTCTTCGGTCACCAGACCGTAGGAATGTTAATTGGAGTAGAAGGCACTTTAAATGGGAAAAAATCCACGATACATTAATTCTCTAGTACACTTCCATCAGGACGAAATGGCTTGAGCCTAAAAAACAGATTTTGAGCGAAGCGAAAGATCTATTTTTGGGTGAGATGGCCATGTCGTCCTGATGGACCCACCCAACTGTTCCAGTTCAGCCTGCCAGGCCCCACCCTGTTATACTGTATCGCGGAGGCTGGTTGGAAGCAAGACTTCGGAATGAGGACGGACGTGACGTCACACAGTATGGCGGACGGTTTGTTTACGTTGCTAGTAGCGTAACAGTAACGAAGGAAGGGTAACTTTGGAACGGCTCCTAGTTACCTCGCCACCTTTCCCCCTCGAAGCGTAAACGCTAGGTGGGGTGCAGATAGCCATGTGGCGTGTTAATGCATGCGTCCTGTTGATATACGATATCCTAGAGGGAAACCTTTAGGGTACTTGCGCCAGAAGTTAGAATTCTGTGAAAACCTTTAGTTTAATTCTCTGGGAATATTTATGGTAGTCATATATATCCAAAGGAAGCTACTGAAGGAACCTTCCATCAGGACGACATGGCCATCTCACCCAAAAATAGATTTTTCGCTTCGTTCAAAATCCGTTCTTCAAAGGCTATAAAGCAGTTAGGCAAACATGCGTAAAATTATTTATCAGTCGTTTTATTCGACGTAGCTTTAAAGAGGTTAAAATATTAAGCAACATCTCTTAATGGAAGCGATATTTTCTTTTAATTCGATAATTCATCCAATATCAAAATAAAATATCTAACATTTCTTAACGTTTAGAATAAAGCTGCCTGTTGCATCACTTGCCTATTAATAACTGAATATATATACATACATACATATATATATATATATATATATATATATATATATATATATATATATATATATATATATATATATATATATATATATATATATATATATATATATATATATATATATATATATATTTGGGCTTAAGCCATGTCGTCCTGATGGAAGTTCCTCTTAGGTAGCTTCCTAGGGTATATTACAACTACGGCGATATTCCCAGAGAATTTACCTTAAGGTACCCAGAATTCTAACTCCTGGAGCGAATATCCCTAATAAAAGAATCAGGGATATCGCAAAATATCAGCGGACGTATTCTTGACACGCCACATGGCAATCTGTACCCCGAACAGAGTTAACACTTCGTAGGGGTCAAACGGCAAGAAAACGAAAACGATAAGAAAGGGGGGAGCCGTTCGTAAGGCATCTCTCCTCCCCGTTTCGTAAGCGTGCCCTGCGCCGCTCGCGGCGCCATCTGTATTCCTTTTTGCGTAGCTATACAACTCGGTGTTTTCCCTGTGTTTCTACCAAAAATCTTGGATTTACTCAAGCTAATATGCTTTCTCCAACTTCTTCTGCTTCCGATAAGTTGAGTACCATTTCTTTTATGTATAAATGTAGGCTCTTGGTAAAATTTAAAGTAATTAAAAGAGTTATAGCTGAGCGGCTAAAGACCACTTTTCACCAGAATCGTTCAGTTTGTGAAGAAAGCATGAAACTTGATATGTGAACTCTATGGGACCTATGGTTCATAAAAAAAAATAGACCCTAGAAAATAGTGTCTCCTGGTGGCCGCCATATTGAATTCCAATATGGCCGCCAAAATCTCCTATTTTTCTGAAACTTTTGTGTTATATCAGGTAATAGACCATAAAATCACTGTCTATCTTCATGTTTTCAATTTCAGGGGATTGTCGATGTTATTAACTTTAAAAGTGACCTAAAGGCGGCCATTTTGGATTTCAAGATGGCTGTCATATTATTTTTTTACTTTTAGATTTTATTTCATAGTGTTTGTATGCTTATTTTCCGGTTTGATGCGACAAGACAACAATGTCAAAACAATTCCAACTTGTTAAGCCGGGTGAAACCGACGTGACAAGACCCCTTATCGACTGGAATTTATGTGTACTGTGTCAGCAGAATACGACGTCACAGGCCCTTGAACAACCATGGCGAGGGAGAGGGCGAGGGGTTGCCAAAGCGATAGGGCAAAGCTATCAGTCATTTGAAAAGAACTTAATGAAATTCCATGAACTTGGAAAAGTTCCGTTAAATGTATGTCCGCAGCAGTTAAACGACGGCTCAGGCATAGCTGCAACCTTGCAGAAAAACAGAGGACAATGGCACAAGAACTGCAGAAACTTGTTTACTGATTTGAAGCTTGACCGCATAGAAAAGCGTGCCTTAGAACTTGCAGATGAAAGTGACGAATCTTGTGTTTACTGTCCAGTTAAACGAAGATCTAGTATTCAGGGTCCTCACTGTAGCACCTCCGATCAGGATGAACCCATCTGCTTTTTCTGTGACCAAAAGGCGGGACCCCCAGGACTACACAATGCTAGTACATTTGGACTTGATAAAATGGTGTGAACAGATGCGTCTTGAACATCCCATGTTTCATTTTTGGAGTATGGTGTTTGATCTAGAACGTACACTGCTGGGATTTGTGAGAGCAATTAGGACGTCTGATTTGAGTTGTATGTCGAAACTTTGGCCAAACTTGCCCCTTGGTTCTTTGCCATGGATCATGTGCATTATGCAAGATGGCTTCCAGTCCACATTAGAGACATGTCTACTCTCCAGCAAAGATGCCCAGAGGTTTACAATGCTTTCATGCGAGGTGCATTTACTTCCAATAAAACTGGAAATACCTTTTCAGCTATTGGACTGGACCAAGCCCACGAGCAGGTTAATGCCTGTGTAAAGGGAGATGGTGGAGCTATTGGATTAACAGAAAACCCTGGTGCCCTGTGACGATGGATGTTGGCTGGTCCACAGCTCTCACAGATTGTAGCGGAATATGAACTTGAAATGGATCCAACAGATGCTGCAGACACTGGCAGCAAACATCATGATCAGAGCACCGCCACACAAAGAACTTTCTTAGAGGATGTGCAAGCTCTTGTTCACACAATGGAGGAACTTGGAAATCCTTTTCTTGATCAAAGCAAGAACTTGTCTACAATTGACACACAAGATGTATTGTCCCAGTGTGTAGTTGACAGTATTAAACAAATTGAAATACTTGGGACAGAACAATTCAAAACCTTCATTGAGGAGCGATTAGTGAAAAATGAGACAGCAATAAGTGCACCAATTTCGAGAAATTCATTCCTGCTTTTTAAAAGTAAATCAAAATCTGGTGAGTCTAAGGACAAACAAAAAGTTCTAGAACTTAAGAATGACTGTAGTCTCTTCTCCAGACTCTATATAGCCAGCCAGATGAGGGAAAGTAACCTCGATGATTTTTTCAAACATGAGAACCAGCTATATCCGCCATCAATATCTTCAGGAGGGAAATTGAGGAAAGGGAAAAAGTCTGATCTTGTAGACTGTCTCTAATCTCAAAACAAGGATTTGCACTCAAGTCATCCTATTGTTGATGTTCGAGTCTTTGAAGGAGCAGCTGTTGTACACTCTCTGCCAATTAGAGAAGCTAAGACATTTGGGGAGTATGCTAAGGAGGTGTTCCTACCATATGTGATGTCTGAGTTACAGAAATCTTTTCGAATTGACATAGTTTGGGATGTTTACTTGAAGGACAGCTTAAAATTCTCTACAAGAGAGAGCAGAGGAACTGGTGCTCGCCGACGGGTGTCACAAAATGTCAAGCTTCCAGGAAATTGGAAAAATTTCCTACGTAATGATAACAACAAAGATGAACTTTTTCAGTTCCTAGCTAACGAGTGGGTTTCAAATGACACTGGAAACAGAGTGATTGTATCCACCTTGAATGAGTCTGTTGTTAGCTCAAGTCTAGATCTGCAAACGGATCGACTTCAGCCATGCACACAAGAGGAAGCAGATTCAAGGATCCTGCTGCATGTCCAGGATGCAGTTTTGTCTGGCTTCAAAACAGTGATGATCAGAACAGTGGACACTGATGTTGTTGTACTGGCAGTTGCTAGTTTCAGTGACATTTCTAACCTTCAGGAGCTATGGATTGCCTTTGGAACTGGCAAAGACTTTCGGTACATCCCTATTCATGAGATAGTATCTTCAATTGGTCCTCAGAAGGCAAAAGGACTGCCATTCTTTCACGCTTTCACGGGATGCTACACAACATCATATTTTGCAAATTATGGAAAGAAAACAGCTTGGAACACTTGGATTGCATTGCCAGAAATAACAGAGATTTTCATCTTGCTATCATCTCCATGCATACTTTCAGAAGAGGTCATTGGCAAACTGGAGTGGTTCGTAGTTTTGATGTACTGTCGTACTAGTGATGATATCCATGTAAATGCAGCACGAATGAACTTGTTCACAAAATGTTCAAGAAACATTGACAATATTCCTCCGACCAGGGCAGCACTTGAGGAGCATATCAAGAGATCAGTTTACCAGGCAGGATACATTTGGGGCCAGTGCCTCCAATCTCAACCGCAACTCCCTTGCGCAAATGACTGGGGCTGGAGAAAATCTGAGGATGGATGTTACAAACCTATGTGGACAACTTTACCAGTAGCTGAAAAAGCCTGTCTTGAACTGATTGCTTGTGGTTGCACTAAATCTTGCTCAGGAAACTGCAAATGCTTTAAGACATTCAAGACTAAAAAGGCTTGCACCCAGCTTTGCAAATGTAATGGTAATTGCTATGAGGTTTAACTGACAAACTTTTGACATTTTGTCTTTGATAATCATGAGGAATGCAACCTTGACCTGCTTAAAATGCATCTTTACTTTCATTTTTTGATTGGTTGTATTATAACCAAATGTGACCCTGATATTGATATATGCTTTTACCAGGAGATACTGTATTGAACGTTCAGCTGAAAATGCATTTTTACCTAAATAAACAGCATAAATTAAGAATGTTTGGTCTATAGAATTTGTTAAGGCAGCCATTTTGGAATCAAATATGGCAGACATAAGGGGATAAGATTTCAAGAAATATTCAAATTTACCACCCGCCTTTGAAACACTTGGAAAACCTGGAAATTTTGCATTTCGCATCATTGACCATGGAACACTTTAACCCTATATTGTCAGCAGCAGCCATCTTGAAATCTAATATGGCTAACATAAAATGAAATTTTAAATATGCTAATTGAAAATTCTCAACCCTGAAAACATTTGGGTAACATCTAGAAATTGTTCAATCAATCAGAAAAAAAGATATTCTAGGAGATATAATATAATCTGAATTTTGGTGTCGGCCATCTTGGAATCCAATATGGCCGACATTTGGTAATATTGACAATGGGTCCATTGGATTCCTTGACCCTCGAAACATGGGTGAAGGTGCTGGAATTAACATTCTACCTCCCTTAGTTACGGAGTTATAGACTAAAATAAGTAAAAAATTGCGGCCATTTTGAAATTCAAAATGGCTGCCACCACGGGATCGATTTTTTGGGGTCTATTTTTTTCATGATCCTTTGGTCCTAAAATACCACTGTGGAAAGTTTCATGCTTTCTTCAGAAACTGAACGATTTTTCCCTTAGCCGCTCCCCTATTATCTTTGATACAAGAGCTGTTGCCTGCTGGAGGCGTCCTGGACGCTGTCGCTCGCTAGATAGGATTTATTTGGTTAGGCAGAGCGACGTTCCCAGCCCCCTTTTCGCTTTAATAAATTTAACTGCTTAGCTTATTTAGGAATACTTTTATGATGCTGTAGTATAGTGCCTTGGCGAAGGATTTGCCTAGGCTGGCCTACGCTAGACCTTGTAGCCTAGTCGTTTGGCCCTTGTACTTCCTGCATGATATTTAGTCTTCCAAGTGTGGTTATTTAAATTTTATTGAAGCGTTAGGCAACGTTATACATATAAGTTTATGCTGAGTTTTTTCCAAGATGGTATATGAGTGAGTTTCGGTGATTTAGGTAGTCGATTCTCCCAGTGCCTAGGCTAGGTTGTCTTAGGCTTTTGATATGTTTTCTTGTTCCCCCCGTTTGCTCCCTTCTCTTCGGGGAAGGCGCGCAAACCCTTTCCCTCTGCTTAAGCCTTGGGCTTAACCCTAGTGGTTTATCTGAATTAACTTTCGATACAACTACATTGGGGTGGTACTGTACCTTCCTGCTCCAGCTAGTCTGGTTCAGATAGGGGCAGTACAGCAGTGTTTTAAGTCTGAGTCTGTGTTGGTCTGGCTTGGGTTAGAGTCTCCCTCGCTGTCTGACACAGACATAGGAGGTTTATCCTCCTTCGGTCACCCTTGAAGGTTTCTGTAGTTATGATCCCTTCGTTCGGTGACCCTTCAGACTTGTCCATGTTGCTGTTCCGGGTGTGGGGTGTGTCCCTTTCCCCGGAATAGCAATACCTTCCTTGCATTGGTTATAGGGAGGCAGCAAGTATTGCCGGCCTCCCTCCCCAGATTCCCTCTAGGCTGAGATGGGCTTTCTTGGCCGTGGGTGATCCTTAACCAGTGCAAGGTTGGACAGGACCCTCTTGTCCCTTTCCCTTCTGTCCTTTCCGTAATGTCATTAGTGTCTGCCTTCCTACATCCGTACCTATCACAGGTTAGGATGGGGAGCTGACTTGGTTCCCTGCCGGCCGGCAGAGTGTGCCGGCCGGCAGAGGACCTGTTACCTTGAGTGCTACCTGGTCCTCCCTTGGTCCCTCATCCACGCCTGTCTGTAGATCCAGTGAGCAGTGGTTAGGAAGCCTGAATTAGATTCTCCCCTTCATTTCAGCACTCTTTCGGGTGTTGGGCGTTGAGGTAGTATAGCCTCTTAGCCCGGCACCCATTCTGTTTTCTTCTTGTGTGTTGTACTCTGCCGACTGCCGGCCTAGTGGCCGGCAGCCGGGCAGTTGGTGTTCTCTAGTTCTCTCGCTGCCGGTCGGCGATGACTACATGCCTTTGCCGGCCGGTCTCCTCACTCGTCTGCCGGCCGCTAAGAGTGGCGGCCGGCAGCCGGGCGCTACCTAGCGTGGCTGCCGGCCGGCATGGGTTGTTTACCTCTGCCGGCCGGCCTTTACCTCGCCCTGTCTGCTGGCCACTGGGAGTGGTGGCTGGCAGCCGGGCGCCACCTAGTGTAGCTGCCGGCCGGCAGTCACTGCCGGCCGGCACAGACATCGAAACTAGAGTTCTGCCACCTTAGAGTTCTTAAGTTGTATACATGAGACCTACCTGTGGGGGGTGTCGTGCCGGCCGGCACGCCACCCCATATACTGTATCAGTATTCCCCTGTATAGCATATACTGTGGGGAGAGGCTATGATATAGTAGTGTTACAACACTGTATTTTCTAACATGCTTGTGTTGCTTTGTGCAGTCACTTGGTGTTGCCTTACAGAGATGGAAAGAGAGTTCTTTCTGTCTTTAGCCAGTATGTTAAAGTCTCACCTTAGGTGTGAGCTACACCTATTTCCCTTGGGAAACATTTACTTTGGTTATTCTAGCAAAGACTAACCATTTGATTTTAATTGCTGGAAAACTACTGCAAGTGACTGTGTGGGAAACACAAGTGTGTGTCTTTCCTTTAAACTTTGTACATGCTTGTATATACATGTGAATTGAAATTCACCTGATATTCATGGAAATTTTCTTCTTTTACAGGAGGAGCATCCGAAGTGCGGTAGCGTCTTCTGTAACGTCCGCAGTAAGAACTTCTGCGGGCATGATTTGTGTAGGAGGCACGCGGCTTGCGCAGCCTCCAAGGATGATCTCCGTTACTGGGACCCTCAGGTATGTTCAGAGTGTACTAACCTGCTAGCTGAGGCCTTTGATTCCCCTAGGTCGGCAGAGTCGAGGGATGCAGCGAGGGAGAAGCTTCGTGTTTGGGTAAGGGGTTTCCAAAAGAATACCTCTGGACCTTATCTTCCAAGTGAGAAGAAGAGGGCGTACCTCTTTCCCAAGGCTTCTGCTGACGCTGTCGTCCCCCAGCCTCGGCCGGAGATCCCTCTCGTCCAGATCCCCATGGATGCTGAAGTCGCGGATGCCATGCAAGACATTCAGCTGGACGACAAGATGTCGGATATGTCCGAACGGGCGGAAGAGGTTCTCCTCGCAGGGGGCGAGGACAAGGATCAAGATCCGAACGTCGTGGAGGAAGAGGATGCCGTGCCATCGGACGCTCCGGTTCAGGCCCCTGAACCTATCCCCTCTACTTCGTCCGCTCTTCCACCAGAGCTGGGACAAGCTCTCTCCTCTATTGTTGGCATGATACAGCAAATGCTGAAGGAGAACAATCAAAAGGCAGCTGCAATAGAACTACAGATGCAGAGGATTGCAGCATCACGTGGGCCTCCAAAAAAGCTCAACGTGAAAGACCTTCCTGTGTGCTCGGATGCCAACCGGTGGAGGTATGCCGAGCACATGCCGATGACGGTCGGGAAGATCGTCATGTCGGAGAAGCTGGGTTCAGTTCCCCTTGAGGAGGTGGAATTCTGGCCCACCAGAGGGGCCTATCCGGACTGTTACGTCCATCTGAAGAAGGAACCGGCCTCGAGGGAGGAGACGGAGCCGAAGGAGGTGATCGTCTTGGATCACGCCAAGGCTCAAGCTTCGCTGGCGTCTGCAATGAAGGAGAGGGGCTTCTCGAACTCGAAAGTTGCTGCTTTGAGTAAGAAGCACCCTTCCTTTGTATCCTTTCCGGCTAGGGCCTTCCCCTTTCTGCAGAAAGGGTTCGCGGCCGTTCTGAAGGCAGTCGAGGCTGGCAAACCATGCCTCTCCTTGGAGGAATGCAAGCCTTTGTCTTTAGCCTTGCCGATGGACAACAAGGACTGGAAGGACGTCCATCTTACCTTTTCGGTTGGGAAGTTGGACGCCGACATCGCAGGTCGGCAGTTCTGCGAAAACCTCCCTAAGCTGTCTGAATTCCTTCTGCGAAGGGAGCTCGAGACAAAGGAGCGTCTGGCAGCCTCGATGTCTCTCCAGACAACCATGGAGACAATGGCAAGCGACCTCAAGGTCCATGAAATGTTCATGGTGGTGGCCAAGACCCATCGGGCCACGGTGACAAAGGACCTCTATAGCTTTGTCAAGGCGAGGAGGGCCTGCAGGGAATTTGTGTTCGCCTCGGCTACAGTGAGGCACGAACCGAAGAAATTGATCTCATCCAACATCTGGGGCAAAGATCTCTTCCCCAGTGAAGTAGTTAAGGAGGTGGTGGACAAGGCAGCCACGGAGAATAGGAATCTTCTCCTTAAGTGGGGCCTGTCCCTCAAGAGGAAGTCTTCCCCCCATGAGGGTCCCCAATCGAAGGGGAAGACAAAGAAATCTAGGTTTTCTCCCCGTCCAGCCAAGCCTTTCAGACCGCAACGTCAGCAGTAGCAACAATCGGCTTTGCCTCCGGTGCCCCAGATGGTAGCCCAGGCCCCGACCACCTTCCAATGGGTGCCCCAGGCCGTGTCCTCGCCATCCCTGGCATTCAACCCAGTGTTCGAAGGGCAGTCTACCACCTTTCGAGCAAAGCCTGGAGGAGCAGCCAGAGGTTCGTCTAGACGCCCCTCAAGGGGAAGGGGATCCAGAGGGGGTCGCGGCCAAGGAGGCAAGACTGCAGGGCAGCAGTCAAAGTGAAGTGATGCCGGTAGGAGGGAGACTACAGTACTTTCGGGATCGTTGGACCTTCGATCCCTGGGCCCACAGCCTGCTCAAAAATGGACTGGGTTGGAGCTGGTACAGCACTCCGCCCCCGTGCCCTCGATTTTTCCAACACTCCAACCCCGTTTTGGAGGAGCACATTCAAGAACTGTTGGAGAAAAAGGTGATCCGGAGGGTAAAGTCCATCATGTTCCAAGGGAGGCTGTTTTGTGTTCCCAAGAAAGACTCGGGGAAACTCAGAGTCATTCTGGACTTGTCGCCACTCAACAAGTTCATAGTGAACCACAAGTTCAAGATGTTAATGTTGCAACACATAAGGGCCTTACTGCCCAAGAGGGCATTTACCGTCTCCATCGACTTGTCAGACGCCTATTGGCACGTTCCAATCAGTCGCCGTCTCTCCCCCTACCTAGGATTCAAGCTACAACGAAGACTTTACGCCTTCAGAGCGATGCCTTTCGGGCTAAACATAGCCCCAAGGATCTTCACGAAGCTTGCGAGCGCAGCGCTCAAACAGTTACGCCTAAAAGGGATCCAGGTGGTAGCCTACCTGGACGATTGGCTGGTGTGGGCAGTATCTAGGGTTCAAGATCAACAGAAAGAAGTCTCGTCTTTCTCCATCTCAGAGTTTCCAGTGGTTGGGAATTCACTGGGACCTAGTGTCACACCGATTCTCCATCCCGATGTCGAAAAGGAAGGAGATAGCGGGGTCTGTCAAGAGACTTCTAGATTCCGAGAGGATATCAAGACGCAAACAAGAGAGGGTTCTGGGCTCTCTTCAGTTTGCGTCGGTAACAGACCCGGTGCTAAGAGCACAGCTAAAGGATGCAGCCGGAGTTTGGAGAAGTTTTGCATCAAACGCGCGAAGGGACTTGAGGAGACCGGTTCCGCTTCGGCTACATTCTCTTCTCAGAACGTGGTCTCAGGCCAGTCGTCTAAAGAGGTCGGTACCTCTTCAGCCACCTCCCCCGTCAGTGACGATTCACACAGACGCTTCAAAGGAAGGGTGGGGAGGTCACTCTCATCGGAAGAAGGTCCAAGGGACCTGGTCCAAGCTATTCGGGACCTTTCACATAAACTTTCTAGAAGCTATGGCAGTACTTCTTACCCTGAGGAAAGTTTCCCCGCGTCACTCAATCCACATAAGGTTGGTACTGGACAGCGAGGTGGTTGTGAAATGTCTGAATCGGCGGGGATCAAGGTCCCCGCCTCTCAACCAGGTGATATTGGCCATATTCTGACTGGCGGAGAAGAAGAAGTGGCACCTGTCGGCAGTTCACCTTCAAGGAGTCCACAATGTGACAGCGGACGCTCTATCCAGGGTTACACCGGTAGAGTCGGAATGGTCCCTAGACGCAGGATCATTCTCCTTCATCTCGAGTCAAGTCCCAGAACTGCAGATAGACCTCTTCGCGACGAAGGACAACAAGAAGTTGCTGCGATATGTGTCCCCGTACGAGGACCCCTTGGCGGAAGCAGTGGACGCGATGTCCCTCGATTGGAACAGATGGTCCAGGATCTACCTGTTCCCCCCTCACAACCTTCTGTTGAGGGTCCTCAACAAGCTGAGGTCCTTCAAGGGAGTAGCAGCGATAGTGGCCCACAAGTGGCCGAACAGCGTGTGGTTCCCTCTGGCTCTGGAACTACGACTGAAGTTTCTGCCACTCCAAGACCCAGTTCTGTCCCAGCGAGTCCAGAAGTCGACTGTCTGCGCTTCATCACAGAAAACCCGGAACCTGCAGCTCATGATTTTCTCTCCCTAGCGGTGAGAAAACGTTTCGGGATTTCGAAAGACAGTATAGACTTCCTGGAGGAATATAAGTGCAAGTCTACTAGAAGGCAGTACGAGTCTGCTTGGAAAAAATGGGTGGCCTTTGTCAAAGAGAAGAATCCGCATGAGATCTCGACGGATTTCTGCCTGTCCTTCTTCATCCACCTCCACGGACAGGGGCTGGCAGCTAACACGATTTCTACGTGTAAGTCTGCTTTGACAAGGCCCATTCTGTACGCCTTCCAGGTAGACCTCGCTAACGAAATCTTTAATAAGATCCCGAAGGCCTGCGCCAGACTTAGACCTTCAGCTCCTCCAAAGCCTATTTCATGGTCTTTAGATAAAGTCCTTCATTTCGCCTCATTACTGAATAATGAAGAGTGTGCACTGAAGGATCTGACTCAAAAGGTTATCTTTCTTTTTGCACTCGCGTCCGGGGCCAGAGTTAGTGAGATTGTAGCCCTCTCGAGAGATGAGGGCCGCGTTCAGTTCCTGGATGGGGGAGAACTGAACCTGTTTCCGGACCCTACGTTTCTCGCTAAGAACGAGTTGCCCACCAACAGGTGGGGTCCCTGGAGAATCTGCCCTCTGAAAGAAGATGCATCTCTATGTCCCGTAGAATGCCTAAAGGTCTATCTTCGTAGAACTTCAAACTTCAAAGGGGGTCAACTGTTCAGAGAAGAAACATCGGGCTCGAATTTATCTTTGAAACAACTCAGGGCGAAAATTACATACTTTATTCGCAGAGCGGATCCCGACAGTTCACCCGCAGGTCATGATCCGAGGAAAGTTGCTTCATCCTTAAACTTCTTTAACTTTATGGATTTTGAACACCTTCGTTCATATACTGGCTGGAAGTCTTCCAGGGTGTTCTTTCGCCACTATGCTAAGCAAGTGGAGCAGCTAAAGAGGTCTGTGGTAGCAGTTGGTTGCGTCGTTAACCCTGCTCTTTAACTCTGCGAGGAACAGTGGATTTAATTGGGACTATTAATTCCAGGGTGAGTGTATAGTTATATGCGGTGCTATATCTGGGAGTGAGGGCACCGGGTGCCCACAGTGACTGTTCCGTCTTTAAGGTGAATTTAGCATAAGTACAGACATGTGTGCCGAGCGTTTTTGACGCTAATGTCAGTGGCTAGTAACATGGACTTTTAACTTTGATACCTTGGTACGTGAAAAGTGGCTCTAATGTTTTCTTTCAGATAAACATATAACTAAATACTACCGTACTTGTGCAAATTATTGGTTATCCACCGATTATATGTATATATTTGTGGTAACCATATCTATTTATTGTTTGTCAATAAACTTGTTCTCGGGAACCTTGCGTCTCCTTCACCTATGTCAATTTCTTATCAGTTATTGAGCATTCAGCCTATGTACGTTAATCGGGGATATCTATAATAGCCTGTTCCTTGATGCAAGCCTTGTTGCATTAGTTTATACTTCCCTTAGTGTAAAGGGCTCCATCCTTCTCAGAGGACGGTAGCGGCAGCAAGTTTATTCTTACACAGATATAAACCTTTTGTCCAACTCAGTTTCGACCATGGGGTTGGTCGATATTTCCTTTTGATGCTGTAGTTCCTTACAGACTATGCTTTACTTCATATAGGGTGAGACCACTATATGGGCTTGCCAGTGATTCATAAATAGGTATGTGTACTCTTCGTTCCTTCCCAGAGTCTAGTAGGACTCTTCCCTGTAGGGGGCAGGAAGCGCTATCATGGTTTATGGTTAGTGAAAAGATGTATAACGGTAACATCTTAGGTCTCTCAGTCGAGTTGACTAGGGAAATATTTCTGAGGAGTGCGGCACGTTTTGAGAATCCACAGATACAGTAATGCTCTGGTACACTTCCATCAGGACGACATGGCTTGAGCCCAAAAAACGGATTTTGAGCGAAACGAAAAATCTATTTTTGGGTAAGATGGCCATGTCGTCCTGATGGACCCGCCCTGCCCCTTTTCTTTAAAAAAAAAAAAAAAAAAAGAGAAAGGGCTGTAGGACCCCTCCCTACATACAGTATCTGTAGCACCTCGTGTATCGCTACAAGGAATACAGATGGCGCCGCGAGCGGCGCAGGGCACACTTACGAAACGGGGAGGAGAGATGCCTTACGAACGGCTCCCCCCTTTCTTATCGTTTTCGTTTTCTTGCCGTTTGACCCCTACGAAGTGTTAACTCTGTTCGGGGTACAGATTGCCATGTGGCGTGTCAAGAATACGTCCGCTGATATTTTGCGATATCCCTGATTCTTTTATTAGGGATATTCGCTCCAGGAGTTAGAATTCTGGGTACCTTAAGGTAAATTCTCTGGGAATATCGCCGTAGTTGTAATATACCCTAGGAAGCTACCTTAGAGGAACTTCCATCAGGACGACATGGCCATCTTACCCAAAAATAGATTTTTCGCTTCGCTCAAAATCCGTTATATATGTATATATATTTTTGGGCTCAAGCCATGACGTGCTGATGGAAGGTTCCTTCAGTAGCTTCCTAAGGGTATATTTGACTACAGTAGATATTCCCAGAGAATTAAACTAAAGGTTTCACAGAATTCTAACTTCTTGCGCAAGTACCCATAAGGTTTCCCTTTGGATATCGTATATCAACAGGGGACGTATGTATTGACACGCCACATGGCTATCTGCACCCCATGTAGCGTTTGCGCTCCAAGGGGGTAGAGTGGCAATTATGGGAGGAGCTGTTCTAAAAACTCTCCACCAACGCTACTATTATGGTATCTAGCGATGTAAACAAATGGCTGCTATACCGGCAGACGTCACATCCACCCGCGCCAACTCCATTCCACTTCTGTAGCGCTTTCCTTACAGTTGTGTTTTTCCCAGTTTTGCGTAATTTGTGCATCATGTCTCATTCTTCGGCCTCGCCTTCTTCTGGAAAGTTGAGTACCATATTCTTTTATTGTTTAAATAAGCTCCAGCCGTAAAGTAACGATTACTTTTCCTTAAATCTTGTGTTTTGTAGCGGAGCTGTGCCTTCACCGGATGCGTCATGTTCAGGCACTGTTGCTCACCCAGCATGCTTTATTTAGTTAGCCAGAGCAACGTTCCCGGTCCGTTAACTAATGATTATATTAGTTAGTCTTCATTGCTAGGAACTAGTTGTTCTATGCTGTTAGTATTCGCCTTCGACGATCATGTTAGCCGAACCCTAGCTTGCCTACTGGCCTAGCCCCTAGGCAAGATGCCTAAGTGTTCATGTTTACTTTTGCATAATATGTTAGTGTTCCTGGTGTTATAAGTAAAATGAAGATTCAGGCATTATACATACAAGATTCAGTGAATGCATACATGATTTTTCGCCTTCGGGGAAGTTTATAGGGGTCTCGCTGGCACCTAACTTATGCTAGGACTCTTATATACTTCCTCAACCCCCCCTAGGTTACCCACCTAGGTAATCCCCTCCCTCTGAGGTAGCCTAGGCTACACCCTAGCCTCCCTATCCTTGATATTGTCGTTTAGGTTAGGCTAGGTCCCTTCTGCCCGTTCTCCTGGCCATAGATGTGCGCTTTGAGTTGGGGACAGACCCTCAGAGTTTCAGTCGTTCGCCTCCATCCCTCCTTTAGGGGAATGTACTCCCCTTCTGGTCCCTTGGAGAACGAAGGTGGAGGGCTTAGCCCTGCCCCTAGTCCACACTTGGCTGGGTTACGACCCCTCCTCCCTGTGGACTAACGACTTGCCCTTACCCTGCCTTTCCTGGCCTGGGAGACAGATTCTCCTAGCCTAGGTTAGGCAGACATTGGGGATTCTGCTTCATTAAAGTTCAGGACAGGTCACCAGTGCTGTACCTACTCAGGGCTATCCTACCCTAGGCTGGGGAATGTACTCTTCCGACCTACACAGGCTAGCCCTGATCAGAATCCCCCTCCTTGGGGTATGTAATAGGGGACTTCGGCCCCTTCTGCACTCCCCCTTCCTCTGGACTCTCTCAACACCCCCCCCCCCTCCATCCCTTTGTGTTGGCTTGCCATCACACCCCTGTTTCCGCCGGCCTACATCCCCGCTGTGTGCCGGCGACATGTAGGCCCGGCCCGGTCCCCTCTTCGGCCTGTCCGTTCAGCTGCGCTTCCCACTATAGTCGATCTATGGGGTTGCCATTGCTGGTCGGTCTGCTGGAGGAGGACCTCCCCCTCTTGAGTGTTCCTCGGCCCTTCCTTGGGCCGCCGCAGGCAACCTAGCCTCCGCCGGCAACGTGCCGCCGCCGACCTCCTTGCCGACGGATGAATGACCTCATCCCCTCCTTTCATTTGAACACTCCTTCCGGAGGCGGAAGGGTTTGGGTACTGAGTTATCCCTTTCTTCCCCCTTCCACCTCCTATCTTTCTCTCTCTCTGTCAGTGCCGTTCCACTGCCACCCCCTCTCCCGGCGCCTGCCGGCAGTAACCCCGACTTCCTACCTGTCTCATTGAATGTAGACAGTGTGTATATGACTGCCGACTTGCCGCCGGGGTGTAGGGAAGGCCGCCGGCTCGCCAGCGCCCACCCACTACCAGCACCATTGTCTCGTAAGTATTCTATGCTGCTGCCGGTTGCCTGCCGGCTGTCGGACCCGCCGGCACGCCGGAGATCTGCCATCACCCTATAGCGTCACCCTCTCTCCTTGCCACTTAGACTGCTGGCTTAGAAGGGTTCCTTTCTGATGGAGATCCGCCGGCGCCGGTCGGGCCTCCGGCATGCCGGCATGCCGCCGGGCTGCCAGGCGACACTCAGGTACATTATAGTGGACAGTCACTCCTTACCCGTGCCAGCCCGGTGCTGGCAGGGATTATTGTGCAGCTGTGGATAAAAGCCAGTACTCTTGTGGTATTGAGATATCCTTAACTAAAAAACTATTATGTATAGTTGTACAGTAATTAATTTTCCAGCATATTCTGTGCATCCATATGTGGTCCTTTGCCGGGGCCTATCCTATTGAAGGGGGGTTCACATACCCCTCCTTCTCATTAACTGAATGAACTCGGTTTTTCCCCTCCCATCGTTCCTGGTTTTCTGTAGGGAGACTAAGCTTAGCTCATCCTCCACCTCAGCCCTTGGGAATTAGTTACGATGAGAGGTCGTGGCAATGGACTGGGCGGGATGCACGAGTATGTGTCTTCCCTACCTTCCTTTCTAGCTTATCTATCCTAAGCTTATACATGGAATCTTATATTATAAATAATTAAACTTAGTTCTAATCTAAGATTAAATTAAGTTAGTTTTGTATTGACTTCATGTACTCATAGCCTCTTTCTTTTACAGGAGGAGCTGATGAAGTGTGAGAGCACCTCCTGCAGCGTTCGTCGCACGGACTTTTACAGTCACCGGGCATGCCGATCCCACGCCGGCTGTGCAGCCTTAAAAGGGGACCTTCGCTATTGGGACCCGCAGGTCTGCACCGTGTGCAAGAAACTGCTGGATGAGGCGTTCGATAACCCTCCATCCACGGAGGTTAGGGACAAGGCGCAAGTGGGTGCGCGGGTTCCAAAAGAACGCCATGGGGCCCTACCTCCCAAGCGAGAGGATGAGAGCCATGCCCTTCCCCAAAGCATCTGCGGATGCCGTCATCTCCAAGGACGAGATCCCATTAGTCCAACTACTGGCCGAACCGGATGTCTCGGCCACCCTTGATAAGTGCCACCTTGACGAGGTAGAGAAGATGTCGGAGGTCTCCGACGATACCGAGAGGACCCTCATGGAAGGAGGTCAGGAGGAAGAAGAGGACCTTGTGGAACCCTCGGATTCTGAGGGCGAGATTGCCCGTACACCCTCCGCGGCTTCTGTTACGATCCTGGAGCCGATTCCCTCTACGTCGTCCACCCCAACACCCGCCCCAGCGGGTTCCCAGGATACCCTCCAGGCCTTGATGGCATTCCTGGACGAAAGACTCCTCCAGGTGGAAGAAAATATCAAGAAGCAGATACCGGGTATGAAAAAGTCGCCCAAGGAGATCTCCGTCAAGGATCTCCCTGAATGCTCAGTGACGAACCATTGGAGGAATGCAAAGTTTATGCCAATCACTACCGGACGCATTGTGATTAATGCTAAGCTAGGTGCCGTTCCCCTTGAAGAGGTGGAATTCTTCCCTAGCTTTGAGGCCACCTCGCCACCTTGCTGAAGGACCTGTATAGTTTCATCAAGGCTCGGAGGGCATGTATTGAGTTCGTGTTTGCGGGCGCAACAATCAGACACAAACCCCAGAAACTGATCTCCTCGAACATCTGGGGCAAGTATCTCTTTCCTGTGGAGCTGGTGAAGGAGATTGTAGACAGAGCCTCCACTGAGAATAGGATCTTTCTCAATAAGTGGGGCTTGTCGCGCAAAAGGAAGTCTTCTCAGGATGAGGGCCCCCAGCCTAAGAAGAAATCCAACAAGTCGTGCCCCCAAGAGCATCAAGCTAAACGCCAGTTTCCGGCTCCCGCTACTCCTCAATTAGTGGCCCAACCACAACAGACCTTCCAGTTGGTCCCTCAGCCGACGGTGTCCCAATCACCAGTGTTCACCCCAGCCTACGAAAGGGAGACCACTACCTTTCGTCCCAAGGGGAGAGGCTCTGGCAGAGACTTCTCTCGACGTCCTTCTAGAGGGAGAGGAGGAATAGGAGCAGGAGGTCGAGGTGGTAAGCCCTCTGGAAACCAGAAGCAATGAAGTGCTTCCGGTGGGAGGAAGACTCCGCCACTTTCAGGATCGCTGGAACTTCGATCATTGGGCCCACAGCATCGTCAAGGAAGGACTGGGCTGGAGCTGGATATCACCTCCACCAGTCTCTCATCATTTCTTCCAACGATCAACCCACATTCTGGAAGAATATGTCTGAGAACTCTTGAACAAGAAGGTGATAAAGAGAGTAAAGTCCATCAGGTTCCAGGGAAGGCTATTTTGCATTCCCAAAAAGGACTCAGACAAACTCAGAGTCATTCTGGACTTATCCCCTCTCAACAAGTTCATTGTGAACCACAAGTTCAAGATGCTGACCCTCCAACAGATAAGGGCCCTACTGCCACACAAGGCTTACACGGTCTCCATAGACCTGGCGGATGACTAATGGCACATTCCAATGAATCATCAAGCTTCCTCCTACCTAGGATTCAGGCCTTCAGGGCCATGCCCTTCGGCCTCAACGTGGCCCCAAGAATCTTCACGAAGCTTGCAGACACGATCGTCCAACAACTACGTCTTCAAGACGTCCAGGTGATGGCCTACCTGGACGATTGGCTGATCTGGGCGACATCGTCAGAAGAATGCTTGCGTGCCTGCAAAAAGGTGACCCAGTTCCTGGAACATCTGGGTTTCAAAATCAACACCAAAAAGTCTCGACTGTCTCCAGCTCAGAAGTTTCAGTGGTTGGGAATCCACTGGGATCTTCAGTCACACAGCCTCTCCCTCCCTATGAGGAAAAGGAAGGAAATAGCGGGTTCTGTCAAGAGACTTCTAAAATCCAAATGGATCTCAAGACGACAACAAGAACGAGTACTCGGCTCCCTGCAGTTCGCCTCAGTGACAGACCCAGTGCTAAAAGCACAGCTAAAGGATGCATCGGGAGTCTGGAGACGAAACGCATCCATCGCTCGAAGAGATCTCAAGAGACCCCTACCAACCAGGCTTCGTTCACTCCTAAAACCCTGGTCGGAGACAAAGAACCTAAGAAGATCCGTTCCTCTCCAACTACCGCCTCCGTCGATCACCATCCACACGGATGCCTCACTGGAAGGGTGGGGGGGTCACTCCCACCAACGTCAGGTTCAAGGAACATGGTCTCCCCTGTTCAAGAAGTTCCACATCAACATCTTGGAGGCCATGGCGGTGCTTCTTACCTTGAAGAAACTGTCCCCTCGTCCCTCGATCCACATCCGCCTCACCCTGGACAGCGCCGTGGTGGTCAGATGTCTCAACCGTCAGGGCTCACGATCGCCCCATCTCAACTGGGTGCTATTACCCATCTTCCGCCTTGCGGACAAGAAGAAATGGCACCTCTCGGCAGTTCACTTACAAGGATTCCGCAACGTGACGACGGACGCTCTATCACGGACAAGCCCAATAGAGTCGGAATGGTCCCTAGACGCAGGATCATTCTCCTTCATCTCCCATCAAGTCCCGGAAATGCAAATCGACCTCTTCGCGACGAGCGACAACAAGCAACTTCCTCTTAATGTGACCCCATACGAGGACCCCAAAGCGGAAGCGGTGGACGCCATGTCCCTGGACTGGAACAGGTGGACCAGGATTTACCTGTTCCCTCCAACCAACCTTCTGCTGAAAGTCCTCACCAAACTGAGAATCTTCAAAGGAACGGCAGCCCTAGTGGCTCCCAAATGGCCAAGGAGCAATTGGTGCCCTCTCATCCTGGAACTGAAGCCCAAGCTAAACCCCCTGCCGGACCCAGTTCTCTCCCAGCAGGTCCAGAAGTCGACTGTCTTCGCTTCATCAAGGAAAACCCGAGACCTTCATCTCATGATTTTCTCTCACTAGCTGTGAAGAAAAGATTTGGAATATCGAAGAAGTGCTTAGACTTCCTAGAGGAATATAAAACAAAGTCTACCAGAAGGCAATACGAGTCTTCCTGGAAGAAGTGGGTGTCCTTTGTCAAGGCGAAGAATCCTTCGGAAATCTCAATGGATTTTGTATGTCCTTCTTCATTCACCTTCATGGACAAGGCCTAGTAGCCAATACGATTTCCACTTGTAAATCGGCCTTGACAAGAAATCTTTAACAAAATTCCGAAAGCATGTGCTAGACTCCGTCCCGCACCCCCACCGAGGCCTATCTCCTGGTCTCTCGACAAGGTGCTTCAATTCGCCTCTAGCCTGGACAATGAATCTTGCCCTCTGAAAGACCTGACCCAAAAAGTGATTTTCCTTTTCGCTCTCACTTCGGAAGCGCGGGTCAGTGAAATAGTGGCCCTTTCTAGAGAGGAGGGCCAGATGCAGTTCGCCGACACAGGGGAACTTACCCTCTTCCCTAACCCAACGTTTCTGGCAAAGAATGAGCTCCCAACGAAGAGATGGGGCCCTTGGAGAATCTGCCCCCTGAAGGACGATGTCTCTCTATGCCCAGTAGAGAGCCTTAAGGTCTATCCTCGTAGAACTTCAGACTTTGGCGGAGGACAACTCTTTAAAGGCGAAACGCCAGGAAGTGATTTGTCACTCAAACAATTACGGGCGAAGATCACCTATTTTATTCACAGAGCAGATCCTGACAGTACACCCGCTGGTCATGATCCTAGAAAAGTCGCCTCTTCCCTTAATTTTTCCCAGAGCATGGACTTCGAGAGCCTCCGGTCCTTCACAGGCTGGAAATCTTCGAAAGTGTTCTTCAAACACTATGCGAAACAGGTGCAAGAACTCAAAAGGTTTGTAGTAGCCGCAGGTAGTGTACTAAAACCTGCTGCTTAACGCTGCAAAGGACAGTGAGTTATTAGGGACTTTAACTCAATGGGTGCCTGTGTTGACCCTTGCGCGATACATAGTGTTTCAAGTGCCACTCAGTGTCACTAGAGACTGTTCCTCCTTATGGTGAAATGATATAGCCTGTTACACGTGTGCCACATGTTTATCGGACATGAAGTGTGTTTCAGATGTCAAAGACTTTCCAGTTCCACCGGAACTTACGTGTGCTGTGGCAAGATTTTCTTTTAAGATCTCACACCTTCGTCTTCGACAATCTTCAACCTATGTCTGTATCCAAATAATTTTTATGTTAAATAAGTTGTCATCTTATTTTTAATTTCATTGCGAAATTCTCCCAAATAAATTGATATTTCACTATCGAATGCATTTCATTTCGCCCTACTATATCCAAATATACTACTGTTCAGTGTTTTAATTATCCTAATTTTATCAGCATTATAATTTATCTCATTATACTGCTCCTGGTTGAGATTCTCACCTAAGAATTGTGACAATTTTGTTCCAACAAAAGTACTTATCTCTCTGGACATGTCTATGAGACCGACAAGTCCCTCGTCCAAGGCTGAGTCCTCTCCCACAGGTGACTTCAAGATCTTCCTACATCCAATTAGGACTTCCCTGCCAGGGGGGCAGGAAGCCATGTCATAGTTTATGCCACTGGAAGTGACATGCAACGGAGATGTCACGGTCTCTATGGTTATCAGACCAAAGGAATATTGTTTGGAAGTCAAAGGCACTATTATTTGGGGAAAACACCCACGATACACTAATTCTCTGGTACACTTCCATCAGGACATCATGGCTTGAGCCAAAAAACGGATTTTGAGCGAAGCGAAAAATCTATTTTTGGGTGAGATAGCCATGACGTCCTGATGGACCCGCCCAAAACTCTCTATTCTGACCTATCAAGCCCCTCCCTTCCTTATTGTATCTTGGAGGTTGGCGGATACGCCGAGTGGAATGGAGTTGGCGCGGGCGATGTGACGTCGGCCAGTATGGCGGCCGTTTGTTTACATCGCTAGGTACCATAACAGTAGCGTAGGAGGAGAGTTTTTAGAACGGCTCCTCCCATAATTGCCACTCTACCCCCTCGGAGCGCAAACGCTAGATGGGGTGCAGATAGCCATATGGCGTGTCAATACATACGTCCCCTGTTGATATACGATATCCAAAGGGAAACCTTATGGGTACTCGCGCCAGAAGTTAGAATTCTGTGAAACCTTTAGTTTAATTCTCTGGGAATATCTACTGTAGTCAAATATACCCTTAGGAAGCTACTGAAGGAACCTTCCATCAGGACGTCATGGCTATCTCACCGAAAAATAGATTTTTCACTTCACTAAAATCCGTTATATATGTATATATATATATATATATATATATATATATATATATATATATATATATATATATATATATATATATATATATATATTGTACCAACCGTGTGTCACACAATTGTACATAGTTCCTTTTGTATATATTATGCTTGTATCTGCGCTCTTCCCTCGCACTAAAACGAACATGAAAATTCACGTCTCCGGTTTTCCTCTGTGACATTGTCTGTCTTGTAAACATGTTATGTCCTGTTGCCTTGAGGTTTTGTATATAAAGGAGAGTGTTCTATAATATTATAACTCAGTTGATTGCATCCTGCCTTTGAGTTCACAACCTTCTCTCGGCCCGTCACATTGGTGACCCCGGAAGTCAACTCGCTCCCACCGCCTTCCTTCCCCACCCCCTCGCCCCTTCATCGTTGGTAGTACTATGGCGGACTCTACGGCAGTTGGTGCTGCGGCCGCTCCATTCAAACTTTCATCGTTTGCCAGCGGAGAGGCGTTTGCTTGGTTTCAGCGCGCAGAAGTCCAGTTTCGTATCAGGGGCATGACTCGCTCAACCACCAAAGCGGATTATGTTCTCGCGGCGATACCCGAGGACACCTTCCCAGAAATATCCGACTGGCTTTGTGAACAAGGAGACACCCCAATAGCGTATGACGCCCTCAAAACATACCTTCTGCAGCAGTACTCGCCGTCGCCAGCCGCCCGTATAGCGAAGCTTTTTCAGCTCTCGCAACAACTGTTGGGGGACCAAAGGGCTTCGCTTGCCCTCAGGGATATGACCAGTATCGCTCGCCTTCAACCTGCCGCAGACGGCTCTCCTCGTGAGGTGAACTTACTTCGTGCCCTTTGGATACGCCATTTACCCGAACCTGTACGCGCTGCCATACCCGATGTCGATAGTTTACCCATAAAGGACTTGATGACCAAAGCCGACGCCCTTATGGACAGCCAATTCAAGACCTCCATCAACGCCTCCACCCCTGACGACGAGGATGCCTATTCAACGTCAACCGAAGCTGACATGAATGCCGTAGGACATACACGCCTACCCCGTGACGTGCCGAAGCGGCGACAAAGTCGCCCACAACCCACCAATCGCTCGCGCCCCAACGAACGACTTCTACAGCCACTTACTACCTCCCATCCGCCGCAGTTTTGCTACTATCACTTCAGATTCGGGGCAACCGCGAAGAAATGTGCCAAGGATTGTCAGTGGCCAAAAAACGTGTAAGGAGGCCATCGCTTGTGGCGGTGGCCTCCCGTGTTTCTAATCTTTTCTTTTTACAGAATGCAGGAACGGGCGTGCGATTTTTGGTAGACACGGGTGCTTGTCGTTCTCTTTTGCCAAGGAAACTCTTCAAGGCACGACGTACTCTGTCTACATCTGCCGACGTCCGCTTGGTAGCTGCCAACGGATCTGCGATACCCACCTACGGTTACGAGAACCTCACATTATCGTTCGGAAATGGTAAATTCAATTGGAAGTTTCTCGTTGCTGACGTCACAATGCCAATCCTCCGTGCGGATTTCCTCTCTCATTTCCACCTTCTGGTCGATGTCGCCCACCGACGATTGGTTAACGCAGACTCGTACTTGTCGACACCTCTTCAACCCGCCCCCTCTAACCTCGCTCTCCACATCAGCGCACCCACGGATGCCTACGCCCACCTCCTCACGTCGTACCCGGAAGTTTTCCGTCCAGAACTTCGCCAAACACCCACGATTCCTGCCAAGCACGGTATTTATCACCATATCAAGACAACGGGACCCCCAGTCTTCGCAAAATTCAGACGTCTGGCACCGGAACGATTGGCAGCCGCCAGACAGACGTTCGCCGAAATGGAGGAAATGGACTTTGCCAAAAGGCCTCCAGCCCATGGTCGTCACCCTTACACATCGTTCTAAAGAAAGACGGCTCCCTCCGTCCGTGCGGGGATTACAGGCGATTGAACATGCAAACAGAACCGGATCACTACCCCCTCCCAAACATTGCCGACGTGACCTCCTACCTGCACAAAGCGAAGGTTTTCTCTACGCTCGACTTCCTGAAGGGGCATTATCAGGTGCCTATGAACCCAGAAGACATCCCCAAGACCGCCATCACCACTCTGTTAGGTACATACACCTTCAATTACTCCTGTTTTGGCCTTCGTAATGCTGGGGCAACGTTTCAATGTCTCATGGATGGCATCTTAGGGGACCTCTCTTTCTGTGTATGTTATGTGGAAGACATACTTGTGTTCTCCTCCTCAAAAGAGGAACACCTCCGTCACCTGCGCATCGTGCTCGACCGCCTGCAACAAAACGGCCTTGTAGTCCGGTACGACAAGTGTACCTTTGGCGCCAACGAAGTGTCATTCTTAGGGCACCGTATCACTCCTGAAGGAGTCCATCCCCTCCCTGAGAAGGTAGCAGCCGTTCAGAACTTCCCCGCGCCCTCGACCGTCAAAGCTCTGCAGGAATTCTTGGGCATGATCAACTATTATCACCGTTTTCTGCCAGCCATTGCCGCCACTCTTGCTTCCCTCTACGCCTCCCTCAAGGGCAAGCCAAAGGACCTGAAGTGGGGTCCCCTTCAAGAAGCAGCCTTCTGCAATGCAAAGAAGGCCCTATCAACTGCTGCTGCTCTCACTTTTCCTATCCCACATGCCCCTCTCCTTCTCTCCACCGATGCCAGCGACGTCGCTATTGGTGCAGTACTCGAGCAGGTGGTGAAAGGCTCGCCCCGCCCATTGGCCTTCTTCAGCAGAAAACTGTCCAAGGCAGAATCGGGTTATTCTACCTTCGATCGAGAATTGCTGGCAGTGCACTTGGCTGTCCGTCACTTTCGCCATTTTTATAAGGTACGCCCTTCGTCATTCGCACAGACCACATGCCTCTGGTGCACGCCTTCACTCGACAGTCTGACGCCTGGTCCGCCCGTCATCGCCGACATCTCTCCGCCGTGGCTGAATACAATTGCACCCTCCAATACATCCCTGGGAAAATGAATCCCGTTGCCGATGCCCTGTCAAGAAACACGTTGGCTGCCGTTCAACTGGGATTGGATTACAACGCCCTGGCTGAAGCCCAACGACAGGATCCAGAGTATCAAGCTTGTAGAACATCCTGCATGTCCCTCCGTTGGGAAGACTTTCCCCTTGAAGACTCCAACACCACCCTCCTCTGTGACGTCAGTATTGGTAGACCGCGACCTTGGATTCCTGCTCCCATGCGCCAACAGGTGTTTGATTTCATTCACGGCCTTTCACATCCCTCGTGCCGTTCTACTGCACAGCTGCTGAAGGCAAAGTTCATTTGGCACGGCATTTTTAAGGATGCTAAGGATTGGGTCCGCGCCTGTACTTCTTGCCAAACTTCCAAAGTACATCGACACACGGATTCAGGAGTGGGCACCTTTTCTCAACCTCAGCGTCGTTTCGCACATATTTACGTCGACGTTGTAGGCCCCCTGCCCACATCACAAGGACATCGTTACCTGTTTACCGTCATCGACCGCTCCACTCGTTGGCCTGAAGCCATTCCCATGGAAACTGCAACGTCCGCCTCATGTACATCTGCCTTACTCTCTGGATGGATTTCAAGATTCGGTATCCCTGAGCATATTACTTATGACAGGGGAACCACTTTCACCTCTCAATTTTGGACGTCATTAGCGAATCTCCTGGGCATCACCCTACATCAGACAACGGCCTACAACCCCGCTGCCAATGGAATGGTTGAACGTTTTCATCGCACCCTCAAAGCAGCTTTGATGTCCCGCTGCAAGGATTGCAACTGGTTTACTCAGCTTCCCTGGGTCCTCCTGGGATTAAGGACCACTCCTAAAGACGCCCTCGACGTCTCGGCAGCTGAAATGGTGTATGGCGACCGGTTGGTCGTCCCTGCCAAATTTTTTCCTTCTACAACCTCCTCCGACGATCTCCAGCGCATACGTCACGTCGTGGGAAAATTTACTCCGTGCCGCCAGACTTACAAGCCCCCACAAAGCATCACATACCAACGGACTTGCACTCTGCAACGCACGTCTTCCTGCGCAACGACACCAGCAAGCCACCACTAACGCCCCCTTACACGGGCCCTTTCCTTGTGATCCGACGCAGTCCGAAAGCATTCCTCCTAAACATTCGGGGCAAAGAAGACTGGGTCTCCATTGATCGTCTAAAACCTGCTTATCTTCTGCCAGATGACCCTCCTACAGTTCGCCTCTCTAGATAAGGGCGCCCTATTTAACAAGTACAGTATGTCATTTTTAGGGGGGGAGCCATGTACCAACCATGTGTCACACAATTGTACATACTTCCTTTTGTATATATTATGCTTGTATCTTCGCTCCTCCCTCGCACTAAAACGAACATGAAAATTCACTTCTCCAGTTTTCCTCTGTGACATTGTCAGTCTTGTAAACATGTTATGTCCTGTTGCCTTGAGGTTTTGTATATAAAGGAGAGTGTTCTATAATATTATAACTCAGTTGATTGCATCCTGCCTTTGAGTTCACAACCTTCTCTCGGCCCGTCACATATATATATATATATATATATATATATATATATATATATATATATATATATATATATATATATATTTAGGTTCAGGCCATGTCGTCCTGATGGAAGGTTCCTTCAGTAGCTTCCTAGGGTATATTTGACTACAGTGGATATTCCCAGATAACTAAACTAAAGGTCTCCAGAATTCTAACTTCTTGCGCGAATATCCCTAAAGTTGCCTTTTTAGAATATCGCATAATAACAGGGGACGTATTCTTGATAAGCCACATAGCTATCGCCACCCAACATACCGTTTACGCTTCGAGGGGGAAGAAGTGGCAAGATAAGTGAGGAGCCGTTACAACGTTCTCCTCCTCCGTTACTGTTATGGGCACTCGGATGGCATCATACCCATCGCTATATTGGATGACATAGCATCCGCCCACCATCTCCATTCCTTTCGCTGTAGCGTCCCAACCAAGTGTTTTTCCCAGTTCTTTCGCTATACCGGATATCATGTCGCAATCTTCAGCTTCTTCTACCTCTGGAAAGTTGAATATTCACCCCTTATATCGTATAAATGCAGCTCTAGCCGTAAAGTAATGTTTTTCTCAAAATAAATAGGGATTTGCTTTTGTGGCAGAGCTCTTGCCTAGACTGGAGGTGCCTCGGTGCTGTCGTTCACAACACATGTTTTATTTAGTTGCCAGAACAACCTTCCCAGTTTTATAGCTTCCATCTTATTAGCTATTTAGTCTTCATTGGTGGGAATTAGTTATATTATGCCGTGAGTACTCCTTAGTTTGGTGTATGCATAGTCAAATTATTGTTCCTAGGCCCCCTAGCCTAGATGCCTTACGTTACTTTCATGCAGGATATAATAAGTGTTCTTGGTGTTATTAACTTAAATGAAGATATTAGGCAAATTATACGTATAAGATATTTGGATTGCATATGATTTCCTCTTCCATGATTGTATACCAAGAGTTTCGATGAATCAGGTAGTCGATCTCTACGCCACTAGGCTAGTAGCCTAGTGGCTTGAGTATACTTTCACACATATCCCCGGTTACCTTTATGTATAAGGTATTCTCTTCCTCCCTCTGTGGGTAACCCACGGTTAGAATCCTAGCCGTTCCTGCCTTGAATTGTCATTTGGGTAAGGTTTGGCTAGGGTGTTTTTGCCCCTTCCCAAACCATGGCTGATGAGTTTGAGTTTGGGTCAGAACCTCAGAGTACCTCGTGTGCCTCCAGCTACCGTATAGGATGAATCTATTCTCCTATTTGACATGTTTGATAGGCATAGGGGCCTTGCCCACCTAGACTGCACTTGAAGGGGTCTGAGATCCCCTTTGCCCTGTAATCTTGAGATCCCCTTCGCCCTGTAATCTTGCAACTAGTCCTGTGTTTGGAGATGTTGGGGCTGAAGGATTAGACAAGCAATGGGATTCTTCTTTATAGTTTAGGACGGCTTGATGATGCCAGTCCCTTTACTACACTAGCCCTCCCTAGGCTAGAGAATGTACTCTCCCTACACCTAGGATGACGTTACTACCGAAACAGAGTTCCCTTGTTGTCTAACGAGGACGGCTCACACCGGCTCCTCACCCTCTCCTCACAGGTCCCATTTCCCCTACCCTTCTCTGTCCTTTAGTGATGGCCTAGCCATCACACCCCTGTCCACTGTCCGACAATCCCCCCTACTGCTGGCGGCTTGTAGGGCCAGCCCAGTCCTTCGCCTGATGGGTCTAACCATTCAGCTTCCCTCTTGCATATATCGCTACGGGATTGCTATTTCAGCAAGCCTAACTGCCGGCAGAGACCCCTTTCCTGACTTTAGAGTTTTCTTCGGTCCTCCCTTGGACTGCCATCCACTGCCCCTGCCCATCTGTTACCGGCATGGCTGCGGATGGATGGAAGCCTGATCACTAACATGCTCTCCCCTACCATTTAAACCCTCTTTCCAGAGGAAGGCGCATTGCTTTCTCTCTCTTTATGGGCTAGTACTGTCAACTATGTCGACTCCCGGCCACCAGCCGTGCCGGCAGAAGGCAGGTAGGGTTGGTGGTCTGCCAACCATTAGTTCACTGTCACCATTGACTCTGCCGGCGGTAGCCGGCAGTGTACACCTATGCCACTACTCAGTAACATTTTATGATAGCTGGGCTGGTGTGCCCTCAGCCGGTAGCCCGCCGACTTCCGGAATACTGCCGGCATTTCGAAGGGTCGCCGGCAATTCTATTTTGACAAGTTTCGTACCCTAGCATATAAAGTATATATATATACATATATATATATATATATATATATATATATATATATATATATATATATATATATATATATATATATATATATATATATATATATATATATATATATATATATATATATATATATATATATATATATATGTGTATATATAAATATATATGTATTTGTATATATATATATATATATATATATATATATATATATGTGTGTGTATATATATATATATATATATATATATATATATATATATATATATATATATATATATATATATATATATATATATATATATATATATATATTTGGGCTCAAGCCATGTCCTCCTGATGGAAGGTTCCTTCAGCAGCTTCCTTAGGGTATATATGACTACAGTAGATATTCCCAGAGAATTAAACTAAACGATTCACAGAATTCTAACTTCTGGCACGAGTACCCTAAAGGTTTCCCTCTAGGATATCATATTTCAACAGGGGACGCATGCATTAACACGCCACATGGCTATCTGCATCCCACATAGCGTTTACGCTTCGAGGGGGAAAAGTGGCGAGATAACTGAGGAGCCGCTCCAAAGTTATCTTCCTTTGTTACTGTTACGGTACTCGCAACATAAACAAACGGTGGCCATAGCTGTCCGCCATACTGTGTGACGTCACGTCCGTCCTCATTCCCTACTCCAGTAGCTTTCTACAACAGTTGGTTTTTCGCAGTGACCTCGCTTTATCCCTTGCATCCTTCATCATGTCGCAATCTTTGGCTTCGCCTTCTGGAAAGTTGAGTACCAGGTTCTTGTATTGTTTAAATAAGCTCGGGCCGTAAAGTAACGATTTTTTACCCTGAAATCTTGGTTTTTGTGGCAGAGCTGTGCCTTGACCGGAGGCGCCATTTTACGACGCCGCTGTTCGCCTCGCATGCTTTATTTAGTTAGCCAGAACAGCCCTCCCAGTCTTATAACTAATAAATATCATTAGTTATTTAGTCTTCATTGCTAGGAATTAGTTATATTTATGCCGATGGTATTCTTCGACGTTCTTAATTAGCCGACCCCATGCTAGCCTACTAGCCTACCCTAGGCCAAAGCCTAGTGTTCATGTTTACTTTTGCATGATATAATAAGTGTTCCTAGTGTTAATGTAAATGAAGATATAGGCATTTTAAACATACAAGATTTAGTGTTGCACATGTACTTTTGTCTTCTAGGGACCATACAAGGGACCGTGCCTGGTCCATCCATATCACACTCCCCTAACCCAACGTTGGGGCCCTTGCATGCTTCCTTATCTCCCCTGTTACCTTCGGGTAACCTTCCTCTGGGTAGCCTTGCTATATCTTAGCCCCCTTACCCGGAATAGTTTTCGAGTAGGTTAGGCTAGATCGTTCTTCCCTCTTCCGTACCATAGTATATGGAGGGACCTCGGACAGAACCCCAGAGTACCTATCGTTCATCCCAGTTCACCTTAGGGGAACGCCTTCCCTTAAGGTATCGACTGAGACTGAAGGTGCAGGGGCTCTGCCTTTACCCCTAGACTGCACTTGGTTGGGACACGTCCTTTCCTCCCTGTAGCCTAGCGATGTGTCTTTCCCAGCCCTCCCTAATCTAGGAGAAGATTCTCCTGGTTTAGGTTAGGCCTTGGGGGATTCTGTTTTATTATAGTTTAGGACAGTTCACCAGTGCTGTGCCTGATCTGAACTAACCTCCCCTAGGTTGGAGAGCGTTTCTCTCCTTCCTGGGCAGTCTAGCACCTAACAGATTCCCCCCATCCCTTGGGAGTTTTAGAGTTGTGTCCCCTTCTGCTCCCTCAAAGACCCCTAACCCCCTGCCCACTCTATCCCTTTGTGTTGGCTTGCCTTCACACCCCTGTCCGCTGTCCTACAACTCTTCTCCTGGGGAGAGTTGTAGGTTAGGCTGTGCTCTTCTGCTTGGTTGGTCGCTCTGCTACACTTCCCCCTCATAGTCGATTTATGGGGTGGTGCCAGCGGCCGACCTGCCGGCGGAAGATACCCCTCTCTGAGTGTCCTCTGATCCTCCCTTGGATTACCACAGGCATCCAGCCGTCTGCGGCTCCCTGCCGCCGGATGATAGGCGTATCCCCTCCTATCATGAGAGCACTCCTTCCGGAGGGAAGCCGGTCGGGTATCGGGCATTACCCTTCCTTACATCCCTCCTTACCTTTCTCTCTCCTATCATGGTGCCGGTCCCCTTTCTCTCTCCTATCATGGTGCCGGTCCACTGCCGCTTCCGCTTGCCGGCGCTAGCCGCCGACACCTCAGGTGACCTTCCTACTTCATAGGATGTTACTATCTGAGGATTACCTAGGGCGACACCTGCCGTCTGCCGGGGGCCGCCGCCCCTTGCCGACGCTACCGCCGACATCTCAGGTAACCCTCCCCTCCATCTTATTCAGTCTGCTAGGTTCACCAGCGCCGACAGCCTGCCGGCTGCCGGAGGCCACCGTCCTGCCGGCGATCGCCTTCCTATGTGTCTCCTATCTCTCTGCTGCTCAGTGTGTGGCCTTGGATGGATTTACCCGCCGGACCAGCCTCCGGCTTGCCGCCGGTCTGGCGACGCCTCTCCTGCGGCTTTCATGGACAAGCACCCCTCCCCCCGGCTGCCGGCCCCGCGCCGGCAGTTGATCAGATGCAGCCGGATAGCCTGACTGCTCTTTCTTTGGTATTTCATATTTTAAAAACAGTGGCTAGGGTGTACGGTAGTACAGTACAATATTTCCAGCATACTCTGTGCTTCTCAGTGCAGTCTCTTGCCGGGACCTACCCAAATAAAAGGGGATTTATCCTATTTTCCCCCTCTCTCTCCCTAGATTCTGAATGATTTCAGATCCTCACCATTCTGTAGACAATTCCTTAATGAGGAAGCCTAAGCTTGGCTCATCCATAAGGATGCTCTTCCCTCCTTTAGAACCTTCAGGTCCTAAGAAATTGACTGCAGAAAAGGTCACGGTACCTGGCTGGACGGGACTCACAAGTATGTGTCTTCCTACTTCCTTTCTAGCTCACCTATCCTTAGCTCATATAAAACCAATTCTACAGATATAAGTGAATCTTAATCTTAAGAGTAATGTAAGCCATAACTATGTCTTCCATGTACTCGTGGTCTCTTTCTTTTACAGGAGGAGAACGTGAAGTGTGAGAGCTCCTTCTGCGGAGTTCGCCGCCCAGACTTCTACTGTGCAGCAAAAAAAGGGAAATCTCAAGTACTGGGATCCGCAGCCCTGTTCAACCTGCAAAGGCCTTCTTGATGAGGCGTTCGATAACCTCCGTCCGCGGAGGCCAGGGACAACGCTCGAAAAAAACTGCGCAAGTGGGTGCGTGGTTTCCAAAAGAACGCCACCGGGCCTTATCTCCCTAATGAAAAGATGAGGGTCCTGCTTTTCCCAAAAGCACTATCGGATTCTGTGATTCCCCAGGATCAGATTCCCTGCGTTCAACTAGTGGTTGAACCCGACATTTCGGCTACACTCCGAAAGTGTCATCTCGACGAGGTGGAGAAGATGTTGGAAGTGTCCAACAACACCGAGAGGACCCTCATGGGTGGGGATCTGGAGGAAGAAGAGGATCAGGTGGAGTTCCCTGATTTGGAGGGCGAGGTCGCCCAAACACCTCCAGTAACCCCAGTCCCCTCTACCTCCGCTGCCTCGCAACCCCTGCTGCCCGCCACCGAAGATGCCATCAGGGTATTGGTGGCACTGATGGACGAAAAACTCCGTAAGAACCAAGAGGAGCTCAAAGTTCATCTTATGGGTTGGAAGCAACTGAAGAAGATCTCGGTTAAGGATCTTCCCTGCTGCTCGGAGTCTAACCCCTGGAGGTACGCCGAGCATATGCCAATTACACCTGGCAAGATTTTCATTAACGATAAGCTTGGGTCCATCCTCTTGGAAGAAGTGGAATTCTTCCCCAGCTTTGAGGCTTACCCGGACTGTTACGTCCGGCTCAGGTCCGAACTGGCCTCCAAGGAGGAAACCGAACTCAAAGAAGTGATCGTGTCCGATCACTCGAAAGCCCAAGCCATGCTGGCAGAATGTCTTAAGAGCCTAGGTTTTACCAACTCCAAGATGCCGGCGTTGAGCAAGAAACACCCGTCCTTTCTTGCTCCCTCTACTGCGACCTTTCCCTTTGTGGAAAAGGCCTTTCATGCGGTCATGAAGGCGGTGGAGGAAGGAAAGCCCTGCCCTACCCTGGAGGAGTGTAGGCCTCTCTCCCTCGCCCTTCCCCCTGACGACAGATTCTGGAAAGATATCCAGTTTACCTTCACGGTTGGGAAACTGGAACCTGACGCGCCTGGTCGTCAGTTTAACGAAGATCTTCCAAAGCTGAACGACCACCTTCTTCATCGGGAGCAGGAGACCAAGGAGAGGCTAGCTGCCTCCCTGTCCCATCAAATTCAGCTAGAAGTCATGGCCGGGGACATTAGGGTCCCAGACTTGTATATGGTTCTCGCGAAGACCCACCTAGTAACCGTGATGAAGGACTTATATAGCTTCATCAAGGCCCGGAGAGCCTGCAGAGAGTTCGTGTTTGCCAACGAGGCAGTAAATACGAACCCCGGAAACTAATCTCCTCCATCATCTGGGGCAAACAACTCTTCCTGAAAGCTCTGGTGAAAGAGATCGTGAACAAAGCCGCTTCTGAGAACCAGAACCTTCTCAATAAGTTGGGTATGTCCCGCAAAAGGAAGTCCTCTTAGGACGAAGGCCCTCAGCCTAAGAGGAACTCTTCAAAACCAAGGCCCCAGCAGCATCAACCGAAACGCCAGTTTCCAGCCCCTGCTACTCCCCAATTGGTTGCACAGCCACAACAGACCTTTCAGTTGGTCCCCCAGCTGGTGGTGTCGCAATCACCGGTCTTCACCCCTGCCTATGAACGACAATCCACTACCTTTCTTCCCAGAGGTAGAGGCTCCGGCAGAGACTCCTCTCGCCGTCCCTCCAGGGGCAGGGGAGGAAAGGGAGCTAGCGGCCGAGGTGGAAAACCCTCGGGTAACCAGAAGCAATGAAGTGCTTCCGGTGGAAGGAAGACTCCGCCATTTTCAGAATCGCTGGACCTTCGATCCTTGGGCACACAGCATCCGCTTCCAACCTTCAACCAATTCTTCCAGCCATCAACCCCCGTCTTGGAAGAATATGTCCCAGAACTCTTGAACAAGAAGGTGATCAAGAGGGTAAAGTCTATCAGGTTCCAAGGAAGACTGTTTTGTGTTCCCAAGAAGGACTCAGACAACCTCAGAGTCATTCTCGACTTGACCCCCCTCAACAAGTTCATTGCGAACAACTAATTCAAGATGCTGACTCTTCAACAAATAAGAGCCCTAATGACTCACAAGGCCTACACGGTCTCAATAGACCTGGCGGATGCCTACTGGCACATCCCAATGAACCACCACGCTTCCTCCTGCCTAGGATTCTGAAGCTACGCCTTCAGAGACATGCCCTTCGGGCTCAACGTGGCTCCGAGAATCTTCACCAAGCTAGCAGACACAATCGTCCACCAGCTACGCCTTCAGGGCATCCAAGTGATGGCCTACCTCGACGACTGGCTGGTCTGGTCGACATCGCCAGAAGAATGTTTGAGAGCTTGCAGCAAAGTGACCCAGTTCCTGGAATATCTGAGTTTCAAGATAAACACCAAGAAGTCTCGCCTCGCTCCAGCTCAGAAGTTCCAATGGTTAGGAATCCATTAGAATCTTCAGGCACACCGCCTTTCCATCCCGCTGAAGAATAGGAAAGAAATAGCCGGGTCTGTCAAAAGAATTCTCAAATCCAAACGGATTTCAAGACGACAGCAGGAGCAAGTACCCGGCTCCCTACAGTTCGCCTCAGTGACAAACCCAGTGCTACGAGCACAGCTAAGGGATGCCTCAGGAGTCTGGAGATGAAACGCATCCATCGCTCGAAGAGTTCTCAAGAGACCCCTACCGAACAGGCTTCGCTCCCTTCTAAGACCGTGGTCAGAAGTGTTATGTATTATTGTAATAATGTACTATATTGTTTCAAGTGTTGCAGGTATTGTGCAACATTGCATCATATTGCATGAATAAGACATGTTATGTTTTATACATAAGAGTAATGATTTGTTTTGGTATTAGGATTCAAACATTTGTTGATTACCTCAGATAGGATTTAAGTCTTTTTAGAGCGATGCTCTTTTGTTTAGCAATGTTTTGGTTTGTCAGATTGTGTAGGACGCTCCATATGCACTTGGGAGTCAGCTGTCACAGAGTGAAGTTTATAATGTAGTCTTTTATACATTAAAGGTAATTATTATGGTTAATAGAACTTCCTACCTAAGCATCAATACCTAACATTTGGCGACGTAAAGGACGACGGACAAGCAGGGAGAAGCAAGCAGGGAGAAACATTGGTCCCTATGCACAAGGACGGCCAGCACAAGAGAAGGTCGTTTGTACATAATGGGACAAGAGTAAAATCGCCCAATGAAGATTTTACCAGCAGCAGAATAGGAATTTCATCAAATATACAAAAGGGTGAAATTTAAAGTTGGGTAGGTAGGAAGTATACTTGTGACTGCAGAACAGTAACTTAACCCACCACAGTTATTAAGGTAAGCAAACAAAATGCCTTTTGATATAGAACCCCCTCAAGCTTTCAGCGTCACTGCTGAGCCTAATTCTGTTGCAACACGATGGCAACAGTGGTGTGAGGAATTTAAGATTTATTTAGAAGCATTAGGGAACATGAAGGATGCACAAAAGAAGGCATTATTACTTCATACAGCAGGTAGGGAAGTTCGGGAAGTGTTTAAGACTTTGCAGCCTACAGATGACACAAGTGAAGCTGCAATTAAGGCTCTTACCACATATTTTGCTCCTCAGGTCAATAAATTTTTTGAAAGATACCAGTTTTCAGCGCAAGCTTATCAGAAAGAAAATGAAAGTTTAGATGCCTTTGTGACTAGACTAAAGAATTTAGCTGTTTCATGTGAATTTCTAGAGTTAGAAAATGTTATCATAGATCAAGTAATTGCACATTGCACATCAGAAGAGCTAAGAAAGAAATTATTGCAAGATAAAGATTTAACATTAGAAAAGGTATTGATAACAGGCAGAGCTTTAGAAACATCAAATAGGCAAAGTCACATAATAGGTAGTTCTACAAGCAATAGAATGGAAAATTCTAAAATTAATACAGTAGGTTCTAAGTGGAAAACCAATGAGAATCAGAGAAGGAATATGACAAAGCCTAGTCATAGAAAAGTGCCTAACACTAATGTTCATAAATATCAGAATCAGGCTTATACACAGAAACAACAGGAAAAACCCAAGTGTTTTAGGTGTGGTAAAACTGATCATCTTGCATACGAAGCAAAGAAATGCCCTGCTACTGGACAGACATGCCAGAATTGCAGAAAGCTGGGTCATTTTGCAACTGCTTGTAGATTCCCTAAACAGTACACAAAGAAAATAAATGCTACAGTTGATACTATGGGTCAAGAGAATAATGAGGAAAATGTTCATGATAATCAGGTTAGTTCAGAAACTGATTTTGCGTTTCACATAAACTCAGTCAACAAAGGTGCAAAGAAACATATCATGGTAGAAGTAATCATAAATGGTAAACCAATTTTGATGCAAGTTGACACAGCAGCCGATGTATCAATTATGTCTGAGAAAATGGCTAAAAGCATTCCTAATTTGTTGTTAGAAGGTACAAATAGAGTTTTGAAAAGTTATAATGGTTTTGATATTCAGGTAATAGGTGCTTCGAACGTAGAAGTACAGTACAAAGAACAGAAATTAGAGAGAATGCCATTAACAGTAGTAAAAGGTAATGGACAAACTTTGCTAGGTTTAGATTGGCTACAGTATTTGAAGTTAGATTGGCCTAGTATTTTGAAGGTTGCAGGTAGACAAGATGAAAACAAAAATGAAATGTCTATGGATAACATCCTATTAGAGTTTCAAGACGTATTTGAAGATAAAATAGGTACAGTAAAGAACGCAAAGGCAATTTTAGTTTTGAAACCTGACAGTTCTCCTAGATTTTTTGCTCCGAGACCAGTACCGTATGCATTGAAAAGTGCAGTTGAAACAGAAATCAGGAGATTAGAAAGTGAAGGTTCTTGGGAAAAGGTTACATATTCAGATTGGGCTACACCATTAGTTCCTATTGTAAAGGAAAGTGGAGAGGTTAGGTTATGTGGAGATTACAAAGTAACGTTAAATCCACAACTGCAAGTAGCTCAACATCCCTTACCAAATCCGAAAGACATGTTTGCAACTATGTCAGGATGCAGTGTTTTTTCAAAATTAGATTTAAGACAAGCATTTCAACAGCTTCCCATGGATGAAACTTCACAAGAATTATGTACAGTAAATACATCCTTAGGTTTGTTTAGGCCAAAGAGATTACCTTATGGAGTTGCAAGTAGTCCAGCTATATGGCAACAAACTATGGATAAGATTTTTTCAGGAATGCAAGGAGTATTCATTTTTATAGATGATATTTTAATTGCGGGTAAAGACACAAGAGAACATAGAGAAAGATTGCGAACAGTTCTGAAGAAGTTGAAGGAACATAATATTAGAGTAAATAAGAACAAATGTATTTTAGAAGTTGATTCAGTGGAATACTTAGGTTTTGTAATAAATGGCAAGGGTATTCACAAAGCTAAAGAGAAGATTAAAGCTGTACAATCAACAAAAGTGCCAGAAAATGTTAAGGAATTACAATCATTTCTGGGTTTAGTAACATTTTATGGGAATTTCATTCAGAATTTGTCTACAATTGCACATCCATTGTATAATCTGTTGAATAAGGGTGTAGAATGGAAGTGGACAAAAGAGTGTCAGGAATCTTTTGAAAGAATCAAGCAGGAAATAACATCACCTACATTCTTAGTACATTATCAAATGGATTTACCAGTTAAATTAGTATGTGATGCATCAAACATAGGTTTAGGTGCAGTATTATCTCATGTAATGCCAGATGGAACAGAAAAACCAATTGCATTCACCTCTAGAGTATTGAACAAGGCAGAAAGGAATTACTCTCAAATAGAAAAGGAAGGTTTAGCATTAGTTTATGGAGTTAAAAAATTCCATATGTATCTTTATGGTAGGAAAAAGTTCACACTTGTTACAGATCATAAACCTTTATTAGCAATATTGGGTCCAAAAGCAAGTTTACCTACGTTGGTAGCTGCAAGACTACAACGTTGGGCAGTTACGTTAGCAGCGTACCACTATGATATAGAATACCGTCCAACATCAAACATGGGTAATGCAGATGCTTTATCCAGATTACCCGTAGACAAAGCTCCAGAAGAGTATGATGACAGTGTTCTATTAATTTCTGTATATGATGTACCAATAACTGCAAAATATGTAGCACACAGTACCAAGCAAGACCCAGTACTTAGTAAGGTTTTGGAGAGTTTAATGACAGGTAGGGACTTGTGTGGAAAGGAGGAAAATTGTAAACCGTATAAGGATATATGGTATGAACTGAGTGTGACACAAGGAATAGTGATGAAAGGTTCCAGGGTAGTTATTCCTAATTCACTGAGAAATAAGGTTTTGTCTGAAATACATGCTGATCACCAAGGTATTGTAAGATCAAAGTCAATTGTGAGAACTTTTGTATGGTGGCCAGGTGTAGATAAAGATGTGGAATGTTATATAAAGAATTGTATGAATTGTGTTATGCAACAAAACAATCCTCAATTTGCTAGAATGCACCCGTGGGAGTTACCCAGGTATCCATGGCAAAGAGTGCATATAGATTTTGCAGGTCCTTTTTTGAATTATTTGTTTTTGATAGTAGTAGATGCTTACAGTAAGTGGCCAGAAATTATTCCAATGAAGACAACAACGTCTTACGCCACAATAAAAGAGTTAATGCAAATTTTTTCAACGCATGGTATTCCAGAAAGAATTGTTACAGATAATGGTCCACAATTTACCTCACAAGAGTTTAAAGAATTTTGTAATGTCAATGGTATAAAGCATACATTTTCAGCTACATATCATCCATCTACTAATGGAGAGGCTGAAAGATTTGTCCAAACGTTTAAACACAATATGAAGTGTAGAAAAGCAAATTCAGGTAATATATTTTTGCATGTGTCAAAATTTTTATTGTCTTATAGAACAACGCCGCACAGCACAACAGGCGTGGCACCCTCAAATTTGTTGATGGGAAGGAGGATAAGGTGTAAATTAGATTTGTTATATCCAAGTTTGCAAAGTGATTTAGAAGATAAAGGGTATAAACAAGTAGCAAAGCTTCCTAATGAAAGACATTTTTTACCTTTGTCTGATGTCATGGTGAGATCGTACAACACTCCAGAGAAGTGGGTACCAGGAGAGATTGTAAGAGAGATAGGAAATTTACATTATGATGTTCGTGTTGGTGATAATGTTGTAAAACGTCATGTTGATCAATTACAGCCGTTAAACAGAAAGACAGTAGAGCATGTGAATGTTAGAGATGAGAAACTTAAAGAAGTAGTTAGATCAAATGAGTCAAGTATTAACCAAGATGGTCCAACATCCAATGTAGATTCAGAACCAATTCATGTACCAGTACAAGATGAGGTTAAAGTGCTTCCTAATAGGATTAACAGAGGAAAGCCCCCTGAGAGATTAGATTTATGAATATTTTTACAATGTCAAGTTAAGGGGGAGGAGACTGTTATGTATTATTGTAATAATGTACTATATTGTTTCAAGTGTTGCAGGTATTGCGCAACATTGCATCATATTGCATGAATAAGACATGTTATGCTTTATACATAAGAGTAATGATTTGTTTTGGTATTAGGATTCAAACATTTGTTGATTACCTCAGATAGGATTTAAGTCTTTTCAGAGCGATGCTCTTTTGTTTAGCAATGTTTTGGTTTGTCTGATTGTGTAGGACGCTCCATATGCACTTGGGAGTCAGCTGTCACAGAGTGAAGTTTATAATGTAGTCTTTTATACATTAAAGGTAATTATTATGGTTAATAGAACTTCCTACCTAAGCATCAATACCTAACAAGAAGCAAGGAACTTGAAAAGATCCATCCCTCTTCAACCTCCGCCTCCATCGATCAACATCCACACGGACGCCTCTCTGGAGGGTTGGGGGGGGGGGTCACTCCCATCAATGACAGGTTCAAGGAACATGGTCTCCCCTATTCAAGATGTTTCACATCAACATCTTGGAGGCCATGGTGGTTCTTCTCACGCTGAAGAAATTATCCCCGCGTCCCTCGATACACATCCGTCTGACTCTGGACAGCTCGGTAATAGTCAGATGTCTCAACCTTCAGGGCTCGAGATCGCCCCACAAAAACCGCCTGGTGGACAGAAAGAAGTGGCACTTGTCTGCAGTTCACCTACAAGGAATGGTCTCTAGACGCAAGATCATTCTCCTTCATCTCTCGTCAAGTCCCGAAACTACAGATCGATCTCTTCGCGACGAGCGACAACAAGCAACTACCTCGATATGTGGCCCCTTACGAGGACCCCAAAGTGGAAGCAGTGGACGCCATGTCCCTGGACTGGAACAGATGGTCCAAGATTTACCTGTTCCCTCCACTCAACCTTCTTCTGAAAGTCCTCTCCAAACTGAGAACCTTCAAAGGGACGGCAGCCCTAGTGGCTCCCAAGTGGCCTCGGAGCAACTGGTTTCCCCTAGTCCTGGAGCTACAGCCCAAGCTGATCCCCCTGCCGGGCCCAGTTCTCTCCCAACAGGTGCAGAAGTCGACTGTCTTCGCTTCATCAAAGAAAGTCAAAGACCTTCATCTCATGATTTTCTCTCCCTAGCCGTGAAGAAAAGGTTTGGGATCTCGAAGAAAAGTTTAGATTTCCTAGAGGAATACAAAACAAAGTCTACCAGAAGGCAATATGAATCATCCTGGAAGAAGTGGGTATCCTTCGTCAAGGCAAAAAACCCTACGGAAATCTCCAGAGATTTTTGCATGTCCTTCTTTATTCACCTTCATGGACAAGGCTTAGCAGCCAATACGATTTCCACTTGCAAATCGGCCTTGACTAGACCACTACTGTACGCCTTCCAAATAGATTTGTCCAACGAAATCTTCAATAAACTCACGAAGGCGTGTGCTAGACTCCGTCTAGCACATCCACCGAGACCCATCACCTGGTCCCTGGATAAGGTGCTCCATTTTGCCTCTAGCCTAGACAACGAATCTTGCCCTCTGAAAGACTTGACTCAAAAAGTAATCTTCCTTTTTGCTCTCGCCTCGGGAGCCCGAGTCAGTGAAATAATGGCATTATCAAGAGAAGAGGGCCAGATACAGTTCGCCGACATAGGGGAACTTACCCTCTTCCCCGACCCCACGTTTCTCGGTAAAAACGAACTTCCCACTAAAAGATGGGGCCCTTGGAGAATCTGCCCTCTGAAGGAAGATGTCTCTCTATGCCCAGTGGAGTCTTAAGGTCTATCTTCAAAGAACTTCAGACTTTGGCGGAGGACAACTCTTTAAAGGAGAAACTTCAGGTAGTGACCTGTCACTAAAACAACTAAGAGCAAAAATCACCTACTTTATTCGCAGAGCGGATCCTGACAGTACACCCGCAGGTCATGATCCTAGGAAAGTCGCCTCTTCCCTGAACTTTTTCCAAGGAATGGATTTTGAAAGCCTCCTATCATTCACAGGCTGGAGGTCATCTAGAGTGTTCTTCAGACACTATGCGAAGCAGGTGCACGAAATCAAGAGATTCGTGGTAGCAGCAGGTAGTGTAATGAAACCTGCTGTTTAGTGCTGCGTAGAACAGTGAGTTTTTTCGGGACTTTAACTCAAACGGGTGCCTGTGTTGACCCTAGTGCGATACATAGTGATTTCAAGGGACACTTAGTGTCACTAATAGACTGTTCTTCATCAAGGTGAATTGACATAAATTCTTATATGTGTGCCACATGTTCTTGAACATGAAGTGTATAGTGATTTTCAAGACTGGCGATCCCCCGGGAACTTGTGTTTAAAGGCAAAATATTTTCCTTTTCAGATTCCACATCACCGTCTTTACTGGAAATCTATGTCTGTTATCCGATATTATTATTGTAAATAATTCTCTAAAATTCCATGCAATTTTCAAATAAAATTATTATTTTATTTACCATATGCGTCTTATTTCCCTCCTATCTCTCATATGAAAATAAGTTGCTGTTATAGTTTTATTTGCCCCTATTTCTATGGTCTAATATACACTCACCTAGTGGTGTAATATTGTTCCTATGCAAATATTTAACCTTCCGTTCTATCTTCGAGACCGGCACGATCTCTTCATCCAGGTGAGTCTATCTTAGTCAGGTTACTTCGAGATGTTCCTCTTGTCCAAAACAGGACTTCCCTGCCAGGAGGGCTGGAAGCCAGGTCATTGTAATGCCACTGGTAGTGACATTTAACGGAGATGTCACGGTCTCTACGGTCACCAGACCACAGGAATATTGTTCGAAGTAGAAAGCACTTGAAATGGGGGAAAAATCCATGATACATTAATTCTCTGGTACACTTCCATCAGGACGACATGGCTTGAGCCCAAAAAACGGACGCCAAAAATCTATTTTTGGGTGAGATGGCCATGTCGTCCTGATGGACCCGCCCAGCTATTCTATTTCAGCCTGCCAAGCCCCTCCCTGCTATACTGTATCGCGGAGGCTGGTAGAAAGCTGGACTTCGGAATGAGGACGGACGTGACGTCACACAGTATGGCGGACAGCTATGGCCACCGTTTGTTTATGTTGCAAGTACCGTAACAGTAACGAAGGAGGATAACTTTTTAGCGGCTCCTCAGTTATCTCGCCACCTTTCCCCCTCGAAGCATAAATGCTATGTGGGGTGCAGATAGCCATGTGGCGTGTTAATGCATGTGTCCCCTGTTGATATAAGATATCCTAGAGGGAAACCTTTAGGGTATTCGCGCCAGAAGTTAGAATTCTGTGAAACCTTTAGTTTAATTCTCTTGGAATATCTACTGTAGTCATATATACCCTAAGGAAGCTACTGGAGGAACCTTCCATCAGGACGACATGGCTATCTCACCCAAAAATAGATTTTTTGCTTCGCTTAAAATCCGTTATATATATATATATATATATATATATATATATATATATATATATATATATATGTATATATATAAATATTAACGTAGGCAGACCTTGTAATGAGAATGGCAGATAAAAGGATAAAAAATATCAGAATGGGTCCCTTGTAATTGCAAACGATGCAGGGGTAGGAAGAGAATACGATGTCTTCGCAAGCAAAGA
>NC_090734.1:73620087-73647587 GCF_036898095.1 Palaemon carinicauda
CGTAAAGTAACGATTTTTTATCCTTAAATCTTGTGTTTTGTGGCGGAGCTGTGCCTTGACCGGAGGCGTCATGTTACGACGCTGCTGTTCGCTTCGCATGCTTTAGCTAGTTAGCCAGAACAGCCCTCCCGGTTTCATAACTAATTTAATCTTATTAGTTATTTAGTCTTAATTTCTAGGAATTAGTTATATTATGCTGATAGTATTCTTCGGCGAACTCTGTTAGCCGACCCCCCATGCTAACCTACTAGGTTATCCCTAGGCCCGATGCCTAGTGTTCATGTTTACTTCCTGCATGATATAATAAGTGTTCCTATTGTTTAGTTTAAATGAAGATATAGGCCTTTTTACATACAAGATTCAGTGTTGCACATATATTTTCGCCTTCTAGGGACCATACAAGGGATCAGGCATGGTCCTTCATAGACACACTCCCCTAACCCACTGTTGGGGCCCTTGTATGCTTCCTTATCTCCCCTATTACCTCCGGGTAACCCCCCTCTGGGTAGCTATGCTTACCCTAGCCCTCTTACCCAGAATTGTATTCGGGTAGGTTAGGCTAGGCTGTTCTTCCCTCCTCCCTGCCATTGTTCATGGCGTGAGATCGGACAGAACCCCAGAGTACCTATCGTTCACCCCAGTCCACCTTAAGAGAACGTCTTCTCTTTAAGGTTTCAACCGGGGCTGAAGGTAGAAAAGCTATGCCTTTCCCCCTAGACTGCATTTGGTTGGGACACGTTCCTTCCTCCCTGCAGCCTAGTGATTTGTCCTTCTCCGGCCCTCCCTAACCTAGGAGAATGGTTCTCCTGGTTTAGGTTAGGACTTGGAGGATTCTGCTTTATTATAGTTTAGGACAGTACACTAGTGCTGTACCTGATCTGAGCTAGCCCTCCCTGGGCTGGAGAGCGTTCTCTCCTGCCCAGTCGGTCTGGCACCCAACAGAATCCCCCACCCCTTGGGAGTGTAAGGGTTGTAACCACCCCTTCTACTCTCTCTAAGGACCCATATCCCCCTCCCCACTCTATCCCTTTGTGTTGGCTTGCCTTCACACCTATGTCCGCTTTCCTACAACTTCTCCTCTGGGGAGAGTGGTGGGATTAGCTGTGCTCTTCGGCTAGGTGGGCCGCTCTGCTACACTTCCCCTTCATAGCTGAACTATGGGGTAGCGCCGGCAGCCGGCCTGCCAGCGGAAGATCTCCTTCTTTGAGTGCCCTCTGATCCTCCCTTGGGTTACCACAGGCATCTGGCCGTCTGCCGACTCCCTGCCGCCGGATGATAGGCATATCCCCTCCTATCATGAGAGCACTCTTTCCTGAGGAAGGCCGGTTGGGTTTTGGGTATTACCCTTCCTTACCTTCCCTCCTTACCTTTCTCTCTCCCTACCCTGGTGCCGGTCCACTGCCGCCTCCGCTTGCCGGCGCTATCCGCCAACATCTCATGTAGCCTTCCTGCTTCATCGAATGTTGCCAGCTAAGGTTTGCCAATGCCGACAGTACGCCGGCTGCAAGAGGCCGCCGTCCTTCCGGCGACCCGCCGTCGTGCCTGCGATCACCTTTTTCTCTAGTGTTTCCTATCTCTCTGCCGCTTAACGCGTGGACATGGATGGATTCACCACGCCGGACGGGCCTCCGGCCTGCCGCCAATCTACCGGCATTACTAGCCGCGGCCTACGACCGACAAGCACCCCTCCTCTGGCTGCCGGCCCCGTGCCGGCAGTCACTATCATGTAGCCGGATGGTCTAGCCGCTCTTTCTCTGTTATTTTATACCTTTAAACACCGACTATTGTATACGGTTTTACAGTAAAACGTTTCCAGCATACTCTGTGCTTCTTGGTGTAGTCTCTTGCCGGGACCAATCCCAAAAGAAGGGGGTTTATCGTATTTCCCCCCCTCTTTCTCCCTTGGATCTGAATGACCTCAGGTCTTCACCTCTCTGTAATCAATTCCTGGTAATGGAAGCCTATGCTTGGCTCATTTGACTGGATGCTCTTCCTTCCCTTAGAACCCTACAGGTCTTAAGGAATTGACTACAGGAAAGATCTCGGCAATTTGCTGGACGGGACTCACAAGTATGTGTCTTCCTACTTCCTTTCTAGCTCACCTATCCTGAGCTCGTAATGAAATGAATCTTATAGTTTATAAGTATCTACTTAAAGCTTTCTTTAAGATTAATGTAAGTCATAGCTTATGCCTTCCATGTACTCATTGTCTCTTTCTTTTACAGGAGGAGTACGTAAAGTGTGAGAGCTCCTTCTGCGGAGTTCGCAGCCCGGATTTCTACGGGCTTCTGGCGTGCCGGACCCACGCCCCCTGTGCAGCAAAGAAAGGGAATCTCAAGTATTGGGATCCACAGCCCTGTTCCATCTGCAAAGGCCTTCTTGATGAGGTGTTCGATAACCCCCCGTCTGCGGAAGCCAGGGACAACGCTCGTGAGAAACTGCACAGGTGGGTGCGGGGTTTCCAAAAGAACGCCATCGGGCCTTATCTCCCCAATGGGAAGATGAGGGCCCTGCTTTTTCCAAAAGCTTCAGCAGATTCTGTGATCCCCAGGGATGAGATTCCCTGTGTTCAACTTGTGGTTGAACCGGACCTTTCGGCCGCGCTCCAAAAATGTCACCTAGACGAGGTTGAGAAGATGTCGGAAGTGTCCGACAACACCGAGAGGACCCTCATGGGCGAGGATCTGGAGGAAGATGAGGATCAGGTGGAGTTCACTGATTCAGAGGGCGAGGTGGCCCAAGCATCTTCAGTAGCTCCTGTCGTGGTCGAGGAGTCAGTCCCCTCTAGCTCTGCCGCCTCGCTGCCCGTGCTAACAGCCATTGAAGATGCCATCCAGGCGCTGGTGGCACTGATGGACGAAAGGCTCCGTAGGAACCAAGGGGAGCTCAAATGCCATTTCATGGGTTGGAAGCAACCGAAAAAGATCTCGGTTAAGGATCTTCCCCCTTGCTCAGAGTCTAACCCCTGGAGGTACGCCGAGCATATGACAGTTACAACTGGCAAAATCTTTATTAATGATAAGCTGAGCACCATCCCCTTAGAAGAAGTGGAATTCTTCCCCAGCTTCGAGGCTTATCCGGACTGTTACATCCGACTCAGGTCCGAGCCAGCCTCCAAGGAGGAGACCGAACCCAAAGATGTGATCGTGTTCGGTCACTCAAAAGCCCAAGCCATGCTGGCCGACTGCCTCAAGAGCCGAGGTTTCACCAACTCAAAGATGCCGGCATTGAGCAAGAAACACCGGTCCTTTCATAGCTCCCTCTACCACGACGTTTCCCTTTGTGGAGAAGGCCTTCCATGCGGTCTTGAAGGCGGTGGAGGAAGGAGAGCCCTGCCCTACCCTGGAGGAGTGTAGGACTCTCTCCCTCGCCCTTCCCCCCAAATGATAGATTCTAGAAAGACATCCAGTTTACCTTTACAGTTGGGAAACTGGAACCTGACGTCGCTGGTCGTCAGTTTAACGAAGATCTTCCGAAGCTGAATGACCACCTTATTCGTCGGGAGCAAGACACCAAGGAGAGGCTAGCCACCTCCCTATCCCATCAGGTTCAACTTGAAGTTATGGCCGGGGACGTTAGGGTCCCAGACCTCTATATGGTTCTCGCAAAGACCCACCTAGTGACCGTGATGAAGGACTTATATAGCTTCATCAAGGCCCGGAGAGCCTGTAGAGAGTTCGTGTTTGCCAACGCGGCAGTGAAACCCGAACCCCGGAAACTAATCTCCTCCAACATCTGTGGCAAGCATCTCTTCCCGTCGGCTCTGGTGAAGGAGATTGTGGACAAAGCCGCCACTGAGAACCGGAACCTTCTCAGTAAGTGGGGCATGTCCCACAAAAGAAAGTCCTCTCAGGATGAAGGCCCACAGCCTAAGAGGAAATCATCCAAACCTAGGCCCCAGCAGCGCCAACCAAAACGCCAGTTTCCGGCTCCCGCTACTCCCCAAGTAGTGGCACAGCCACAACAGACCTTTTTAGTTGGTCCCCCAGCGGGTGGTGTCGTAATCACCGGTCTTTACTCCTGCCTACGAGCGACAATCCACTACCTTTCGGACCAGAGGTAGAGGCTCTGGCAGATACTTCTCTCGCCATCCGTCCCGGGGCAGGGGAGGAAGGGGAGCTAGCGGCCGAGGTGGTAAACCCTCGGGTTACCAGAAGCAATGAAGTGCTTCCAGTGGGAGGAAGACTCCGCCACTTTCAGGATCGCTGGACCTTCGATCCTTGGGCACACAACAAGAAGATGATCAAGAGGGTAAAGTCTACCAGGTTCCAGGGAAGACTGTTTTGTGTTCCCAAGAAGGACTCAGACAAGCTCACAGTCATTCTCGACTTGTCCTCCCTCAACAAGTTCATTGTGAACAACAAATTCAAGATGCTGACTCTTCAACAGATAAGAGCCCTACTGCCTCACAAGGCCTACACGGTTTCAATAGACCTGGCGGATGCCTATTGGCACATCCCAATGAACCACCACGCTTCCTCCTACCTAGGATTCTGGCTCCACAGAAGAAGCTACGCCTTCGGGCTCAACGTGGCTCCGAGAATCTTCACCAAGCTAGCAGACACAATCGTCCACCAGCTACGCCTCCAGGGCGTCCAAGTGATGGCCTACCTCGACGACTGGCTGGTCTGGTTGACATCGCCAGAAGACTGTTTGCGAGCCTGCAGAAAAGTGACCCAGTTCCTGGAACATCTGTGTTTCAAAATAAACACCAAGAAGTCTCGCCTCTCTCCAGCTCACAAGTTTCAATGGTTAGGAATCCACTGGAATCTTCAGTCACACCGCCTTTCCATCCCACTGAAGAAAAGGAAGGAAATAACCGGGTCTGTCAAAAGACTTCTCAAATCCAAACGGATCTCAAGACGACAGAAGGAGTAAGTACTTGGCTCCCTACAGTTCGCCTCAGTGACAAAACCAGTGCTAAGAGCATAGCTAAAGGATGCCTCAGGAGTCTGGAGACGAAACACATCCATCGCCCGAAGAGATCTCAAAAGACTCCTACCGAACAGGCTTCGCTCACTTCTTAGACCGTGGTCAGAAGCAAGGACCTTGAAAAGATCCATCTCTCTTCAACCTCCACCTCCGTCGATCAACATTCACACGGACGCCTCTCTGGAGGGTTGGGGGGGGTCACTCCCATCAATGACAAGTTCAAGGAACATGGTCTCCACTGTTCAAGACGTTTCACATCAACATCTTGGAGGCCATGGCGGTTCTTCTCACTCTGAAGAAATTATCTCCGCGTCCTTCAATACACATTCATCTAACTCTGGACAGCTCTGTAGTAGTCAGATGGCACTTGTCTGCAGCTCACCTAAAGGATTCCGCAATGTGATGGCGGACGCTCTATCGAGGACAAGCCCCATACAGTCGGAATGGTCCCTAGATGCAAGATCATTCTCCTTCATCTCTCGTAAAGTCCCGGAACTACAGATCGATCTCTTCGCGACGAGCGACAACAAACAACTTCTTCGTTATGTGGCCCCTTACGAGGACCCCAAAGCAGAAGCAGTGGACGCCATGTCCCTGGACTGGAACAGATGGTCCAAGATTTACCTGTTCCCTCCACCCAACCTTCTGCTGAAAGTCCTCTCCAAACTGAGAACCTTCAAGGGAACAGCAGCCCTAGTGGCTCCCAAGTGGCCCCGAAGATACTGGTTTCCCCTAGTTCTGGAGCTACAGCTCAAGTTGATCCCCCTGCCGGGCTGAGTTCTCTCCCAACAGGTGCAGAAGTCGACTGTCTTCGCTTCATCAAAGAAAGTCAAAGACCTTCATCTCATGATTTTCTATCCCTAGCCGTTAAGGAAAGGTTCGGTATCTCGAAGAAAAGTTTAGACTTCCTAGAGAAATACAAAAAAAGTCTACCAGAAGGCAATACGAATCATCCTGGAAGAAATGGGTGTTCTTTGTCAAGGCAAAAAATCCTACGGAAATCTTAGATTTTTGCATGTCCTTCTTTATTCACATTCATGGACAAGGCTTGGCAGACAATACGATTTCCACTTGTAAATCGGCCTTGACTAGACCACAACTGTACGCATTCCAAATAGATTTGTCCCACGAGATCTTTAACAAACTCCCGAAGGCATGTGTTAGACTCCGTCCTGCACCTCCACCGAGACCCATCACCTGGTCTTCATTTTGCCCCTAACTTGGACAACGAATCTTGCCCTCTGAAAGACTTGACTCAAAAAGTAATTTTCATTTTTGCTCTTGCATCAGGAGCTCGGGTCAGTGAAATAGTGGCATTATCAAGAGAGGAGGGCCAGATACAGTTCGCCGAAAAGGGGGAACTTACCCTCTTCCCTGACCCTACGTTTCTCGCCAAAAACGAACTCCCCAACAAGAGATGGGGACCCTGGAGAATCTGCCCTCTGAAGGAAGATGTCTCTCTATGCCCAGTGGAGAGTCGTAAGGTCTATCTTCGAAGAACTTCAGACTTTGGCGGAGGACAACTTTTTAAAGGAGAAACATCAGGTAGCGACCTGTCACTTAAACATCTAAGGGCGAAAATCACCTACTTTATTTGCAGAGCAGATCCTGACAGTACACCCGCAGGACATGATCCTAGGAAAGTCGCCTCTTCCCTGAATTTCGAAAGCCTCCTATCATTCACAGGCTGGAAATCATCTAGAGTGTTCTTCAGACACTATGCGAAGCAGGTGCACGAAATCAAGAGATTCGTGGTAGCAGCAGATAGTGTAATGAAACCTGCTGTTTAGTGCTGCGTAGAACAGTGAGTTATTTCGAGACTCTAACTCAACGGGTGCCTGTGTTGACCCTAGTGCGATACATAGTTATTTCAAGTGACACTTAATGTCACATTTGGACTGTTCTTCCCCAAGGTGAAGTGACATAGACTCTCACACGTGTGCCACATGTTCCTTGACATGAAGTGTATAGTGATTTTAAAACAGACTTTTGTTCCTCCGGGAACTTGTGTATAAAGGCAATAAATTTTTTCCATTTCAGATTCCACATTATCGTCTGTCAACTCATAATCTATATCCATTATTCATTTATATTATTGTAAATAAAAACCTTACTTTAATTTTGCAATTTCTTGAATAAAATAGATATTTTATTTACCATATGTGTCTTACTTCGCCTTTTCCATATGAAAATAAATTGCTGTTACTGTTTTCTTTGCCCCTATTCTCATTGTTATATTATGTATAATAAATCTCCTGTCTGAAATATGCTCACCAATCATTGAAATATTGTTCCTACATAAATATTTACCTTCTGATCTGTCCACGTGACCGACACGATCTTCGCATCCAGGTGAGTTTATCTTCATCAGGGCACTTCGAGAAATTCCTCTTGTCCAAACAGGACCTCTCTGCCAGGGGGGCAGGAAGCCATGTCATTGTTATGCCACTGGTAATGACATATAACGGAGATGTCACGGTCTCTATGGTCACCAGACCAAAGGAATATTGTTTGAAGTAGAAGGCACTTGAAATGGGGGAAAATCACGAGACACTAATTCTCTGGTACACTTCCATCAGGACGTCATGGCTTGAGCCCAAAAAACAGATTTTGAGCGAAGCATAAAACCTATTTTTGGGTGAGATAGCCATGACGTCCTGATGGACCCGCCCTACTATTCCAGTTCAGCCAGCCAGGCCCCTCCCTGGTATACTGTATTCTGGATGCTGGTAGATCGCTAGATTTTGGAATGAGGACGGACGTGACGTCACACAGTATGGCATAGGAGGATAACTTTGGAACGGCTCCTCAGTTATCTCGCCACCTTTCCCCCTCGAAGCGTAAACGCTGTGTGGGGTGCAGATAGCCATGTGGCGTGTCAAAGTATACGTCCCCTGTTGATATACGATATCCTAAAGGGAAACCTTTAGGGTACTCGAGCCAGAAGTTAGAATTCTGAGATAACCTTTGGTTTAATTCTCTTGGAATATCCACTGTAGTCATATATACCCTCAAGAAGCTACTAAAGGAACCTTCCATCAGGACGTCAAAGCTATCTCATCCAAAAATAGATTTTTCGCTTCGCTCAAAATCCGTATATATATATATATATATATATATATATATATATATATATATATATATATATATATATATATATATATATGTATATATATATATATATGTATATATATATATATATATATATATATATATATATATATATATATATATATATATATATATATATATATATATATATATATATATATATATATATGTGTGTGTATGTGTATGTATATATATATATATATATATATATATATATATATATATATATATATATATATATATATATGTATATATATATATATATATATATATATATATATATATATATATAGGCCTATGTATATATATATATATATATATATATATATATATATATATATATATATATATATATATACATATATATATATATATATATATACATATATATATATATATATATATATATATATATATACGTATGTATGTATTATCTCAACAAAAGCTAGAAAAGAAGGATATAAATAACCCTTAGTGCCAAAAGTATCCTATTATCTGAGATTCAGCCCACAACAATTCCCCATAGTTGTCCAAAGGAATCACGTGACAACACCAACTAGTTAGACGGAAAAGATTTGTCAACAAATATTTTCTCTTTCAACAAACGTTAGAGAAAGAGAAACAGGGAATCGAGTCTTTCGAAAGTCGCTTACACAGCAATGTATCTTTTCAAAGGCTATAAAGCAGTTAGCCAAACTTGCATAAAATTATTTAATAGTCGTTTTATTTGTCGTAGCTTTAGAGGTTAAAATATTAAGCAACATCATTTCATGGAAGCGATATTTTCTTTTAATTCGATAATTCGTCCAATATCAAAATAAAATATCTAATAATGCTTATCGTTTAGAATAAAGCTGCCTGTCACATCACTTGGGTATTTATAACTGAATATATATATATATATATATATATATATATATATATATATATATATATATATATGTATATACATATATATATATATATATATATATATAAAATATATATATATATATATATATATATATATATATATATATATATATATATATATATATATATATATATATATATATATATATATATATATATATATATATATATATATATGTATATATATGTATATATATATATACGTATATATATATATATATATATATATATATATATATATGTGTGTGTATATATATATATATATATATATATATATATATATATATATATATATATATATATATATATATATATATATATATATACATATATATATACATTTTTGGACTCAGGCCATGTCGTCCTGATGGAAGGATCCTTCAGTAGCTTCCTATGATATATTTGACTACAGTGAATATCCCCAGATAACTAAACTAAAGGTCTCCAGAATTCTAACTTCTGGCGCGAATATCCCTAAAGTTGCCTTTTAGGATATTGCATAATAACAGGGGACGTATTCTTGATACGCCACATAGCTATCTCCACCCCACAGAGCCTTTACGCTTCGAGGGGGAAGAAGTGGCAAGGTAAGGGAGGAGCCGTTACAAAGTTCTCCTCCTCTGTCACTGTTATGGGCACTCGGATGACGTCATACCCGTCGCTATCTTGGATGACGTAGCATCCGCCCACCATCTCCATTCCTTTCGCTGTAGCGACCCAACAAGGTGTTTTTTTCCAGTTCTTTCGCGATACCGGATATCATGTCGCAATCTTCAGCTTCTTCTACCTCTGGAAAGTTGAGTATTCACCTCTTATATCGTATAAATGCAGCTCTAGCCGTAAAGTAATGTTTTTCTCGAAATAAGTATGGATTTGCTTTTGTGGCAGAGCTCTTGCCTAGACCGGAGGCGCCTCGGCACTGTCGTTCACAACGCATGTTTTATTTAGTTAGCCAGAACGACCTTCCCAGTTTTATAGCTTCTATCTTATTAGCTATTTAGTCTTCATTGCTAAGAATTAGGTATATTATGCCATTAGTACTCCTTAGTTTCGGCGTATGCATAGCCAAATTATTGTTCCTAGGCCTCCTAGCCTAGATGCCTTACGTTACTTTCATGCATGATATATGATTTCCTCTTTCATGATCGTATACCAAGAGTTTCGATGAATCAGGTAGTCGATCTCTACGCCAATAGGCTAGTAGCCTAGTGACTTTAGTAAACTTTCACACATATCCCCGGTTACCTTTATGTATAAGGTATTCTCTTCCTCCCTCTGCGGGTACCCCACGGTTAGAATCCTAGCCGTTCCTGCCTTGAATTGTCATTCAGGTAAGGTTTGGCTAGGGTGTTTCTGCCCCTTCCCAAACCATGGCTGATGAGTTTGAGTTTGGATCAGAACCTCAGAGTACTGGTCATGTACCTCCAGCTACCCCATAGGATCAATCTATTCTCCTATTGGACATGGTTGATAGGCATAGGGGCCTTGCCCCCCTAGACTGCACTTGAAGGGGTCTGAGATCCCCTTCGCCCTGTAATATAGCGACTACTCCTGTGTTTGGAGATGTTGGGGCTGAAGGATATGAATATCCTTTGGCCTTGATTAGACAAGCATGGGGATTCCGTTTCTTTATAGTTTAGGACGGCTTGATGATGCCAGTCCCTTTACTACACTAGCCCTCCCTAGGCTAGAGAATGTACTCTCCCTACACCTAGGATGACATTAGTACCGAAACAGAGTTCCCTTGTTGTCTAATGAGGACGGCTCACACCGGCTTCTCACCCTCTCCTCACAGGACCCTTTTCCCTTACCCCTCTCTGTCCTTTGGTGATGGCCTAGCCATCACACCCCTGTCCGCTGTCTTACAATCCCACCTACTGCCGGCGGGTTGTAGGGCCAGCCCAGTCCTTCGCCTGATGGGTCTAACCGTTCAGTTTCCCTCTTGCATATGTCGCTACGGGATTGCTATTTCAGCAAGCCTAACTGCCGGAAGAGACCCCCCTCGTAACTTTAGAGTGTTCTTCAGTCCTCCCTTGGACTGCCATCCGCTGCCCCTGTCCGTCTGTTACCGGCATGGCTGCGGATGGATGGAAGCCTGATCACTAACACGCTCTCCCCTACCATTTGAACCCTCTTTCCAGAAGAAGGCACATTGCTTTCTCTCTCTCTATGGGCTAGTACTGTCAACTATGTCGACTCCCGGCCACCAGCCGTGCCGGCAGAAGGCAGGTAGGGTTGGTGGTCTGCCAGCCATTAGCTCACTGTCACTGTTGACTCTGCCGGTGGCAGCCGGCAGTGTACACCTATGCCACTACTCAGTCATATTGTATGATAGCTGGGCTGGTGTGCCTTCAGCCGGTAGCCCACCGACTGTCGGCATACTGCCGGCATTTCGAAGGATCGCTGGCAATTCTATTTTGACTAGTTGCGTACCTAGCGTATATATAACGGATTTTGAGCGAAGCGAAAAATCTATTTTTGGGTGAGATGGCCATGACGTCCTGATGGAAGGTTCCTTTAGTAGCTTCCCCAGGGTATATATGACTACAGTGATATTCCCAGAGAATCAAACCAAAAGTTTCACAGAATTCTAACTTCTGGCGTGAGTACCTTTAAGATTACTCTCAAGGGTATCGTATATAATCAAGGGACGTATTCTTGACACGCCACATGGCAATCTGTACCCCGAATAGCCTTTACGCTCCGAGGGCGATACGTGGCAGAATTAGAAGGGTAGCCGCAATAAAGATTACCCTGGTTCCCCTACTACTATTGTATCACAACCGCGCCAACTCCCTCTGGCGGTCATTCCTTGTAGCGTTGAGCAAGGTGCTACAGATACAGTAGATCAGGGGGGGAAACCGTGAAGATCTTTTCATAGAAAAGAAGGGTGGGTCCATCACGACGTCATGGCCATCTCACTCAAAAATAGATTTTTCGCTTCGCTCAAAATTCATTTTTTGGGCTCAAGCCATTACGTCCTGATGGAAGCATACCAGAGAATTAATGTATCTGTGGATTTTTGTCAGTGCCTTAACCTTGGGACAACATTTCTACGGCCAAAAGGGCCAATTGAGACAAATGACGTTACTGTTATCCGTCATTATCACTAAGCATAACAATGTTAGTGCTTCCTGCCCCCTGCAGGGAAGAGTCATTTTTAGACGTTAGAAAAGGGGCCTCAAGGTAGCATATATTGTATGAACAAACATAAGTATGCACTGAGAATACAAACGGTCTCAAGGATTGTATATATTGCGGAACCAATATCAGTGTCCTTATCCATTGTTTGTAGGCATACAAAGATATGAGAAATACTTACATGAGCAAGTCAAGGAACTTTGGCATCTTAAACATACAATTGTTAGGTGAATTAGGACGCAACTGCATTTTAATAGATAGTTATTCCTAATAAATGACTACATGCTAAATGAATGTAGCATGATAAGGAAATTATACAAGATACATACTCAGAAATTAATGTTCCCTTTTTTGAAAGGGGAAAAATGATGAGTGCCACTCTCAGACTGAAGAAAAGCTCTTTTAACAAGACTTTTCTCTATAATTTCTGTACATGAAATAGTCTAACAACACTGTGTACTATGTACACACGGCACTAGTGGTATCCGTATAATTTCACATCTGAGATTCTGAACAGATTTAGTGTTACCTTGGCAACACTTATTCAAAGGGAGGTCACATGAAAAATGCTGACCCATTCTTCTTTTAATTGATAGTCCCAATCACTTTACTGTTCATCACAGAGCTAGACGACAGGGTCCAAAATAGCACCTGCCGCCACCACATAATGCTTCAATCCATAGATTTGCTTAGTATAGTGTCTGTAAGACACACTGGACAACCTCCGATCAGTAAATGAGCGAAGAGGCTGAAGTCCACACACTGAAAGGTTCAGTGATGAAGCAACATTTCTCGGATCTTTATCTGCAGGGGATCCGCTCCGCGAATAAGGTAGGTGAGCTTCGCCCTCAGTTGTAGGGATAGTTTGATCCAAAGTTTTTTCCGGTAAAGAGCTGTTTCTCCTGAAGTCTGAAGTTCTATGAAGATAGACCTTAGATGCTCTAGCAGACCTAGAGAGACATCTTCCTTCAGAGGGCAGATTCTCCAGGAATCCCACCTCTTAGTGGGTAGGTCGTCTTTAGTGAGAAAGGTTAGATCAGGAATGAGATGCAGTTCTCCCACTTAATGTGGCCCTCATCCCCAGATAGGGCCACTATTTCACTAACTCTAGCCCCAGAGGCTATAGCGAACCGAAAATATAACCATTTAGGTTAGATCCTTGAGGGAACAATCCTCATTGTTCACAGGTAGGCATAATGTAGGACCTTGTCCAAAGACCATGAGATGGGCTTTAGTGGCGCTGCAGGCCTAAGCCTGCACATGTTTTCGGAATCTTATCAAAGATTTCAGTCGTCAGATCCATTTAAAGGGCATATAGAAGAGGTCTAGTCGGAGCTGACTTGCACATAGATATGGATCCAAATATCCAATTAAGTGACCTCTCTTGCAAGGTCGGCCATACCCTTGGTGCTTACTCAAGGGTTTAAATGGGGACAAGGCCGAAGAACTAAACTTCTCATAGTATCCAAGGATACACTGCCTCCTTCCTCGAGGGCCATCGTGCTGTTGGCCGCCAGACCTTGAATATAGGGGTGGATAGAGAAGGACAGGCAGAAGATCATGAGATTGCTTTCGTACCCTTTTGCTTTACAAAGCAACTTACTTTTCTCAAGAAGACTCGTATTGTCTTTTAGTTGACTAGACTTGTATTCTTCTAGGAATTCTATTTTGCGTTTTGAGATCCCAGTCTTTTTCCTAACCGTTAAGGGCAAGGAATTCATAAGATGAAGGGATCAGGTGTATTGTGATAAATCGAAGGCAGAAAACTTCTGAACCTCCTGGATAATCCTAGGTGCATAACTAGGACTAGCCTCAGCCTCAGCCTCAGTTACTTCATTACAGGGAAAGGGGTGTTCTTGGGCTACCTAGGAGCCAACAGAGCCCCTCTTCCCTGGAAGGGTCTCAGCATGTAGAGGGCCTTCCGGAGGAAATTTGATGGGCTGAACAGGAATTCTAAGTCCATCACTTCTATTGTAGAGACATGATGTCTGTTACCTCCATTAGAGGATCCTCGTATGGGGCTAAATAACGAGATAGTATCTTGATAACGCTCGTGATGAAGAGAACGATCTGCAGCTCGGGGACTTGTTCCCATCTGGGAGGGAATGGGTCTGCGTCCGTGTACCATTCCAACTCTATTGGGTTGAACCCGAGAAGAGCATCCGCTGTCACCTTGCGGATCATATATAAAAGAGATGCTGATAGGCACCATTCCCTTAAGGAAGGGATGGCTAGCATTCCCTAATGAAATGAGACGTCCCTTATCTTCGACAGTTTCGACGCCTCATTATCGCTTCGATGCCCCAGATCAACCTGAGGAGGTCTGATCTGTGTGGAGAGAGTTTCTCCACCCATTACAGGGCTAAAATGGCCTACGGGTCCGTGTCCTTTGGTCATTGTAGGGTAAGCGAAGAGGAAATGACCATCATTGGTCCTCTTAGATCTCTTCGAGCGTTTGATGCGTATCTTCTCCAGCCTCTTAACGCATCTTATAGTTGTGCACGTAGCACTGGGTCTGTCATTATCGTGAACTGGAGAGAGTTTGCAACTCCTCCCTGTTAGCGTCATGGAATCCTGACTGATTACAATAGTCTCTTGATAGACCTTGCGATCTCCTTTTACCTCCCCAAGGGAAAGGAGCGTTGGGGTGACTACAGGTTTCAATGATTTTTTTAAAAAACATTGAAGCCCCTGAGCTGGAGAGAATCGAGACTTCTTGAAGTTATTTGCATCCTCGATGTTCCGGTGCTCATAGACAGTCGTTTCGGGTGCTGCCCATCCCAGCCTGTCGTCCAGGACCATTGTTGCCTGAACTCTTTCTAGGCTTAGTTTCGCTTGACTGTGTCTGTTAATTCCGTGAAGATCCTAGGACTGAATCTAGTCCGACGAGAATCTTGTCTAGGATATATGTTATCTTCTGTAACTTGGATCCTAGGTAGGAGGGGAGGGGGTGACTGACTGGAAGTTGCTGATAGACATCTTCCAGGTCTGGCTAGATTGTCAACACCCCTTACTGAATAAGGTCCTTATGTTCAGAAGGATTAACATTCTGAACTTGCTGTTTTATTGGAACCTGTTGAGTGGCACCAAGTCCAGAATGACTCAGAGTTTTCTTGAGTCTTTCACGTGAACACTAAACAGCCTTCCTTGGAAATCGATGGACTCTACTTTCCTCACCGCTAGTATGCTCTAGAGCTCTAAGGTATACTCTTCTAGTGGGATTTGAATATAAGAAGAGTTGAGGAAAGGATGGTGGAGATATGTCCATTTCCATTCTAGTCTCATCTTGGTTAGGCCTTGGACCCAAGGATCGAAGGTCCAGCGATCCAGGCGGAACTTCCCTCCTACCAGAAGCGTCTGTTTGCTTCGCATGATCAGAAGGTGTACATATCTGACCGTCTGTGGAACAACGGTCATTGTAACTGTGGGATGCTGTTTAACATCCCAAGGAGAACTAAGAAACCCTTCCATCGTCCTTTTAGGCCAAACCTGGCCGTTTGCCTATATCAGCTTTTCAGTGTTTCACTGTAATAGAAGATTCCTTTCTATTGTATAAAGCTTAGGATAAGTACGCTGGAAAAGAATAGGAGAGACACATACGTGTGAATCTTTCCAGCCAACTGCTGCGGCCTTCTTAAATATTGATTCTAGGGCATCTCCTTTCAAGAAGGGCCTGATGGAAGATTCTAGCCCATAAGGATAGAGTAGCGTAAACAGCACCTACGTCCGGGGAATTAATAATGAGAATCAAAGAGGCTGATGAAGAGTCAGAGTAGAAAAAAGGGGGGGGGGGAAGTGGATCCCTCAAATCAGGTAGGTCTCAGCAAGAGATTGTGCTTAGAAGCACAGCATACTGGAAAACCATTCTATTGTATGGTTATGTACCAAAGATTTCTGTCTGTGATATGGTCCTATACTACAGATGTACAGGGTATTGTATACCCCTATACAACTGGCATATTACCGTCAAGGCTAGTACTTCGGGTAAGTTAACTGGCACAGTACTTCAGTACCGATATGGCTAGCAGTTCTCCGGCATGTCAATGACTTGTCGGCTGTCAGCGGGTCGCTGACAGAAGTCACACCATCCTAGCCAGTATTCAATGTGACTGGGTAGTGGTGAAAACTATACGCATAGTCAGCAGCCCTCTGAACCATTAGCGACTCCTCGGGCTGTCGGCAGTATACCAACTCAGCTATTGACTGGGTGGTGACCAAGGGCACACACTGCCGGCTCTCGGCAGCGGAGTCGGATGTGACAGTGAATCAATGACTGTCGTCGTTATTAACACTACAAGGTGTGGCCTGAATGTAGAGTCTCTGCCTGGTGTTTGCCAGCCATGGGTTCGAGTCTTGCTCACATTCATCAGTGCCGTTAGTATCTGCAACCTTACCATCCTTGTGAGGCAAGGTTGGGGGTTTTTGGGGAGCTTTAAGACCTTAAAAACCTTTAAAGGGAACACTAAATTGTTAGTTATCGAAATGAATAAGTTAAATCTTCAGTACAATTCCCGTAGAGTTTTTGTATTTTTTGCGAGTTCGCAACTGAACCGCATTTTTAGATAACTTCTGAAACCAAACCAACCGTAGTTCGACAGCTTGAGACTGCCATCTTGTATGCACTAGCAGCGAGAGGGAGGGGGGTTACCCCCATCCTCACCTCCTCTCCTCGAACTGGAGTGGAGAAAGGAGGGATAAGGGACAGGATGTCCTTTAGGAAGCAGTAAAATAGGTAGGTATGGTTTCGGAGAGATTTTAGAAATCTCATACCCAAATGTGTTATATTAACTTGGGTTTTTTCGAGACCTTCGACAGTAAGGTCTGACCTACTTACAGGTCAGAGGGTCTCAGATGGGGTTGGGGATTTGGAAATGATATTGCTGGGGGCATGAACCTGCATATATTATGTCTGTGAAAATACTCATCTTTATAAGCGCAGAAGACTACGATGCATCATCTGGTGTCCCTCCTGTAAGGAAAGGAGAACAGAAATGAGTATTCAATTGATTATCGCACTGATAAACAATTTGCAAAAATCATGTTTTGATAAAAATAGCTTAGGACAGAAAGCTAAAAGAGATTGTGGGAGACACATACCCCTGTATCCCCTGTGAGCCAATGCTGTTACCTCCCCTCAGTATTAAGATAAGGAAATTCCTCCAACTGGGGAATTCCCGGTAGAAAAAGGGGGTCAAACACCTAGGTGTAAGGAAGTGTACAAGCACTGTCCCCCTCTATACTTAACACTGTGAGGTAAGGAGGACTGATTTCACAATCAGAGTATCGAAGGAATGCCATTCTTTCGATATAGGAGCGGCACCCGCAGAAGCTCGCACAAGGGTACCCAAGATATGTTGATTAGAAAATAAAAGACATATATTTGTGCATCCAAACCAATCTATTTGCTGTGATCTCCCTTACAATATTAAATCAGGGAGCTTCCTGATCAGGGAAACTCAGGGATAAGGACTCTCCCCTTTAGGGGTTAGAGGTGTCACACCACCAGTCCTTCACGAAATTTAATATTGCAGGGTAAATAGAAACTGATTTCAAATCAGAATATTGACGAAATATTATTTTATCAATATAGGATTGGGTTCAGCAAATATCTGGGCAGGGATACCCAAGATATGTTGGAAATAACTACTAGTATAATGTATACGTTAGTTATCCATCTGCCGTATATACTATACTGCAAATATACTGACTACCTGTATAGACATATACTGTAGTTTAGCCGGCATGATGCCGGATTAGCTAGATCTTGCCGGAGCAACTAGCAAGCTAGATAAGAGAGAAAGAGAGAGAAAGCATGGGGTGAAGGCTATCTATTACTGTATATGTATACAGTAATAAAGGATGTAAAAGTCTAATTTTACTGCCTTTCTCCGAAAAGAAGGTTCAAATGGAAGGGGAGTATGTACAATTCAGGCTTCCATCTAGCCATAGTACTATTACCGGCTTACCACTGTAGGCCAGCCTCCGCTGGGGAAATAGGGGACAATATCGTTATGCCAGCTCCGCATGTTGACTGGGGAAGGGAGGATCCAGAAAATCTTCTAGGAATCAACATGGAAGGAAATGAAAATAACCTATACACTATTGGGGTAAAGGCAGCGATACTAAGGACTAAATTTATAAGCTTTGAATTCAACTTGTGTCCCTAACGATTGTTGATGAAATCAACCAAGAACAGCAAGTATCTCTTCGCGAGGCACTGAAAAAAAGCCCTTCTGTCTAATTATACATTTAATGAAAGAAGAAGCAATATATGGCTTTAAAAAATGAATGTTATTACAGAATTGTTGCTACCAAAATACCCTAGAAATATTCAATCTACCTGCAAATATATATTATTTAACCTAAAACCCTACACCCCTGGCAAAAAAAAAAAAAAAAAAAAAAACATTGCTACTAGGATTCCCAAACCATATACAACATACAAGCAAATATGCAATGTTGACCTAAAATTCTTATGAACCAGGCATTTCACGAAATCCCTGGTTACACAGTTTGCCTGTAACATATATATATATATATATATATATATATATATATATATATATATATATATATATATATATTTATGTATATATATACATATATATATACATATATATATATATATATATATATATATATATATATATATATATATATATATATATGTATATATATATATATATATATATATATATATATATATATATATATATATACTGTATATATATTTATATATATGCATATGTATATGAATATATATATATATATATATATATATATATATATATATATATATATATATATATATAAATATATATATATATATATATACATATATATATACATTTATATATATATTTATATATATGTTTATATGTAAATATATATACAGTATATATACATATATATGCATATGTATATGAATATATATATATATGTATATGAATATATATATATATGTATATGAATATATATATATATATATATATATATATATATATATATATATATATATATATATATATAACGGATTTTGAGCGAAGCGAAAAATCTATTTTTGGGTGAGATGGCCATGTCGTCCTGATGGAAGTTCCTATAGGGTAGCTTCCTAGGGTATATTACAACTACGGCGATATTCCCAGAGAATTTACCTTAAGGTACCAGAATTCTAACTCCTGGAGCGAGTATCCCTCGTGAAAGGGATATCGCGACATATCAGAGGACGTATTCTAGACACGTCACATGGCAATCTACGACCTGAACAGAGATTTCGTCTCGTAGGAGGAGATTGACGAGATACGAATTCGGGAAAGAAAAAGGGGAGCCGCTCCCAAGGCTTCCCTATCCCCCGATTCGTATGCGTGCCTGGCGCCAATCCTGGCGCCATCTGTATTCCTTGTAGCGTACACGAGGTGCTACAGATACTGTATGTAGGGAGGGGTCCTACAGCCCTTTCTTAGAAAGGCAAGGCCGGTCCATCAGGACGACATGGCCATCTCACCCAAAAATAGATTTTTCGCTTCGCTCAAAATCCGTTTTTTGGGCTCAAGCCATGTCGTCCTGATGGAAGTGTACCAGAGTATTACTGTATCTGTGGATTCTCAGAACGTGCCGTACTCCCCGGAGGTAATTTTTTTTTCCCCGGTCGACTAGACCTAGAGACCTAAGATGTTACCGTTATACATCTTTTCAACTAACTATAAACTATGTTAGAGCTTCCTGCCCCCTACAGGGAAGAGTCCTACTAGACTCTGGAAAGTCTCGAAGAGTACATATATCTATGTATGAATACCAGGCAAGCTAATATAGTGGTCTCGCCCTATATTAAGTAAAGCATAGTTTGTATAGAACCACTGCGTCAATATATATTGACCAGTAATCCGCACAATACTTGTATTGGACAAAGGTTTATATCCGCATAGGAAGAAACTAATAAAACCGCCCTCGTCCCTTTATGGGACGGAGTCCTCCCATTAGGGGACTACATAAACCAATGCAACATAGCTTGCATAACAGAACAATTCTATCAGAATTATCCCAGATAAGATACATAGAATTAAAATGCTCAATTATACCAATAAATTGACACAGGTGAAAGAGACGCAAGGTTCTCAAGAACAAGTTTATTGACAGATAATAAACAGACAGGTTAACAACAAATATATATATATATATATATATATATATATATATATATAAAAGAGGATAACCCAAAACTTTAAGCATAAGTATGATAGTAAACAGAACTTGTTTATCTGAAAGAAAAACCATTAAACACCACTTTAATAAGATACCAAGGTATCAAGTCATAAAAGTCTGTATTACAAATCAATCACATTAGCGTTAGAAACGCTCGGCACACATGTCTGAACTTATGCTAGGTTCACCTTTGAAAGAAGGAACAGTCTATATGGGCACTTGGTGCCCTCATTTAGTTTGTAGTACAGTATGTACCTACACACACACCCTGGACTTAATCGTCCCAATTAAGACCACTGTTCCTCGCAGAGTTAAACAGTACGGTTAACTACACGACCCACTGCTACCACAGATCTCTTAAGTTCCTCTACTTGCTTCGCATAGTGGCGAAAGAACACCCTGGAAGACTTCCAGCCCGTGTATGAACGGAGATGTTCAAAATCCATACAATTAAAGAAATTTAGGGATGAGGCAACTTTCCTCGGATCGTGACCTGCGGGTGTACTGTCAGGATCCGCTCTGCGAATAAAATATGTGATTTTCGCTCTGAGTTGATTCAGAGATAAATTTGAGCCTGATGTTTCTCCCCTGAATAGTTGACCACCCTTGAAGTCTGAAGTTCTACGAAGATAGACCTTTAGGCATTCTACTGGACATAGAGATGCATCTTCTTTCAGAGGGCAGATTCTCCAGGGACCCCACCTGTTGGTGGGTAACTCATTCTTGGCGAGAAACGTAGGATCCGGGAACAGGTTCAGCTCCCCCCCATCCAGGAACTGAACACGACCTGCCTCTCTCGAGAGGGCTACGATCTCACTAACCCTGGCCCCGGACGCGAGTGCAAATAGGAAAATAACTTTTTGCGTCAAATCCTTTAACGCACATTCTTCATTGCTCAACAGGGAGGCGAAATGAAGAACTTTGTCTAAAGACCATGAGATGGGCTTTGGAGGTGCTGAAGGTCTGAGCCTAGCGCAGGCTTTCGGAACTTTATTAAAGATCTCGTTACCTAGGTCGATCTGGAAGGCAAATAAAATGGGTCTCATCAAAGCAGATTTACACACTGAAATCGTGTTAGCTGCCAACCCTTGGCCATGGAGGTGGATGAAGAAAGATAAGCAGAAGTCTGTTGAGATCTCCTGCGGATTCTTTGCCTTTACAAAGGCCACCCATTTTCTCCAAGATGACTAATATTGCCTTCTAGTCGATTTGCACTTATATTCCTCTAGGAAGTCTATGCTGGCTTTCGAAATCCCGAAACGCTTTTTCACCGCAAGGGCGAGAAAATCATGAGCTGCAGGGTCCGGGTTTTCTGTAATGAAGCGCAGACAGTCGACTTCTGGACTCGCTGGGTCAGAACTGGATGTGGTAGCGGCACGAACTTCATCTGTAGTTCCAACGCCAAGGGGAACCACATACTGTTCGGCCACTTGTGGGCCACTATTGCCGCTACCCCCTTGAAGGATCTCAGTTTGTTGAGGACCCTCAACAGAAGGTTGTGAGGAGGGAACAGATAAATCCTGGACCATCTGTTCCAGTCGAGGGACATTGCGTCCACTGCTTCCGCTAAGGGGTCCTCGTACGGGGACACGTACAGGGGCAACTTCTTGTTGTCTTTCGTCGCAAAGAGGTCTATTTGCAGTTCTGGGACTTGATTCAGAATGAAGGAAAATGATGCTGCGTCTAAGGACCATTCCGACTCTATCGGTGTGAACCTGGATAGAGCGTCCGCTGTCACATTGCGGACTCCTTGAAGGTGAACTGCCGACAGGTACCACTTCTTCTTTTCCGCCAATCGGAAAATGGCTAACATCACTTGGTTGAGAGGTGGTGACCTCGACCCTTGTCGATTCAAGCATCTCACAACCACCTCGCTGTCCGTCACCAATCTTATGTGGATCGAGTGATGCGGGGAGACTTTCTTTAAGGTAAGGAGCACTGCCATAGCTTCTAGAAAGTTTATATGAAAGGTCCTGAATAGCTTGGACCAAGTCCCCTGGACTTTTTTCCGATGAGAGTGACCTCCCCATCCCTCCTTTGAGGCGTCTGAGTGAATCGTCATCGACGGGGGAGGTGGCTGAAGAAGAACCGACTTCTTTAGATGTCTGCCTTGGGACCAAGGTCTGAGAAGAGTACGTAGCCGAGGCGGCACTGGTCTTCTCGGGTCTCTTCGCGCGTTTGATGCATACCTTCTCCAAACTCCGGTTGCATCCTTTAGCTGTGCTCTTAGCACTGGGTCTGTCACTGAAGCAAACTGGAGAGAGCCTAGTACCCTCTCCTGTTCGCGTCTTGATATCCTTTCGGAATCTAGAAGTCTCTTGACAGAGCCCGCTATCTCCTTCCTTTTCTTCGTCGGGATGGAGAAACTGTGTGACAAAAGGTCCCAGTGGATTCCCAGCCACTGGAACTTTTGGGATGGAGAAAGTCGAGACTTTTTTCTGTTGATCTTGAAGCCTAGGTACTCTAGGAACTGGATCACCTGACTGGAAGCTTGCAAGCATTCGGTCTCGGATGCTGCCCACACCAGCCAGTCGTCCAGGTAGGCTACTACCTGAATTCCCTTTAGGCGTAATTGTTTGAGAGCTGCGCTCGCAAGCTTCGTGAAAATCCTTGGGGCTATGTTTAGCCCGAATGGCATGGCTCTGAAGGCGTACAGTCTCCGTTGTAGCCTGAACCCTAGGTAGGGGGAGAGTCGACGGCTGATTGGAATGTGCCAATAGGCGTCTGACAAGTCTATAGAGACTGAGAATGCCCTCTTGGGCAGTAAGGTCCTTATGTGTTGCAGTGTTAGCATCTTGAATTTGCAATTCACTATGAACTTGTTGAGTAGCGACAAGTCCAGAATGACTCTGAGCTTTTCCGAGTCTTTCTTGGGAACACAAAACAGCCTCCCTTGGAATTTGATGGACTTCACCTTTCGGATCACCTTTTTCTCCAACAGTTCTTGAACGTACTCCTCCAAAACGGGGGTGGAGTGTTGGAAAAACCGAAGGCACGGGGGTGGAGTGCTGTACCAACTCCAACCCAGTCCATTCTTGAGTAGGCTTTGGGCCCAGGGATCGAAGGTCCAGCGATCCCAAAATTTCATCAGTCTCCCTCCTACCGGTATCGTTTCACTTGGACTGCCGTCCTGAGGTCTTGCCTCCCTGACCACGACCACCTCTGAATCCCCTTCCCCTTGAGGGGCGCCTAGACGAGCCTCTGGCTGCTCCTCTAGGTTTTGCACGAAAGGAAGAAGACTGTCCTTCGAACGTTGGGGTGAATGTGGTTGACTGACCTGGCACAGCCTGGGGTACCCACTGAAAAGCAGTCGGGGTTTGTGCCACCATCTGGGGCACTGGAGGCAAAGGCAATTGCAGTTGCTGTTGCTGTCTATAAGGCTTGGCTGGCCGAGATGGTAGCCTAGTCCTCATATTCTTCCTCTTTGGTTGAGGACCCTCATCCAGGGAAGATTTTCTTTTGATAGCCAGGCCCCACTTCTGGAGAAGGTTTCTATTCTCCACGGCGGCCTTATCAACAACCTCTTTGACCACATCGGTAGGGAAAAGGTCTTTTCCCCAAATGTTGGAGGAGATTAACTTCCTTGGCTCGTGTCTCACCGAAGCCCCGGTGAACACGAACTCCCTGCAAGCTCTCCTTGCCTTGACGAAACCATAAAGGTCCTTCGTCACTGTGGCTAGGTGAGACTTAGCCACTACCATGAACATTTCATGGACCTTAGGGTCACTTGCCATTGTCTCAAGAGTAGTCTGATGAGACATTGAGGCAGCCAGTCTTTCTTTTGTCTCGAACTCTCTTCGTAAAAGAGATTCGGACAGCTTGGGGAGGTCCTCGCCGAATTGCCGTCCGGCAATATCAGCCTCCAACTTTCCCACTGAGAATGTCAGATGGACATCCTTCCAGTCTTTGTGGTCCATAGGCAGAGCCAGCGACAAGGGTTTACACTCCTCCAGGGAGGGGCAAGGCTTGCCGGCCTCGACTGCCTTTAGGACAGCCGCAAACCCTTTCTGTAAAAAGGGGAAGGCTCTATCAGGAGAAGACACAAACGAAGGGAGCTTCTTGCTCAATGCAGCTACCTTCGAATTCGAGAAGCCCCTCTCTTTCATCGAGGATGAAAGTAGGGCTTGAGCCTTAGCGTGGTCCATAATAATGACCTCCTTCGGCTCTGTCTCCTCCCTTGAAGCTGGTTCTTTTCTCAGCTGGACATAGCAGTCCGGATATGATGCCTTGCTGGGCCAGAATTCTACCTCCTCTAGGGGAACTGAACCCAGCTTATCCGAGATGACGATCTTTCCAGTCGTCATCGGCATGTGCTCAGCATACCTCCATGGGTTAGCATCTGAGCATATGGGAAGGTCTTTCACATTGAGCCTTTTCTGGGGCCCATGTGATTCTGCCAGGGACTGCATACGCAGTTCCATTGCAGCCGCCTTCTCCTGATTCTCCTTCTGCATTTGTTGGATCATTCCAACAATCGAAGAGAGGGCCTGTCCCAGTTCTACTGGGAGACCAGCCTATGTTGAGGGGATAGGCTCCGGCATCTGAACCGGAGTAGCCGACACCTCGTCGACCTCATCCTCTACTACATCCGGGGTTTGAACTTGATCCTGACCTTCTGCCAGGAGGTCTTCTTCCAAACGTTCGTCCAGGTCAGACATCCTGTCATCGAACTGGATGTCTTGCATCGCAACTGCGACTTCCACGTCCACCTGGACTTGATCTTGAGGGATCTCCTCTTGAGGCTGGGGAATCACTGCCTCAGCTGATGCCTGGGGAAAAAGATACGCCCTCATCTTCTCACTTGGAAGATAAGGGCCAGAGGTGTTCTTCTTGAAGCCCCTTACCCAAGTACGAAGCTTTTCCCTTGCTATATCCCTTGATTCCGCCGTTCTAGGGGAATCAAAAGCCTCAGTAATCAGGTTAGTGCATACTGTACATACCTGAGGGTCCCAATACTGGAGATCATCCTTGGAGACAGCGCATGCTGCGTGTCTCCTGCAACACTCATGTCCGCAGAGGTTCTTGCTGCGGACATTGCAGAAAACATTTCCGCACTTCGGGGGGTCCTCCTGTAAAGAGAAGAAATTTCCATGAGTATCAAGTGAACTATGTATCACTGGATATGCATAGTATAGCATAACAATTCATAAAGGAAAGACACACACTTGTGTTTCCCTCACAACCCATTGTTGCAGCCTTCCAGATAATAAAATCAAAATGGTTTATCTCTTCTAGAGTAACCAATGCAAGGTTTCCAGAGGAAACAGGTGGAGCTCACACCTAGGCAATGATTTTAAAATCCTGGATAATAGACAGGGAAGAACTCTGCTTCCTATCTGAGGGCAACAGCAAAGGGCTGTGCAAGAAAACACAATAGTGTTAGAAGATACAGTGCTGTACCTAAACCTTTACTATAGTTTTCTTCTTACTGTATATGCTATACAGAAGAATACTAGTACAGTATAGGAGGATGTGTGCCGGCCTGCCTTTGCCGGCCGGCACACACCACAACTAGCTTTAAAGTATACTACTTAACAGCTATAGGGCGGCAGCACTCTGGTTCAAATGCCTGTGCCGGTGGGCAGCAACTGCCGGCCGGTAACAGCCAGTGTTGGCCGGCAATAGCTGCCGGCCAGCAACTACACAAGGTAGTACCCAGCTGCCGGCCACACTCTTGGTGACCGGCAGACCAGGACTGACATAAGCCGGCCGGCAAAGGTACAAGACCGATGCCAGCCGGCAGCAAAAGAACCAGAAGACTACACCTGCCCGGCTGCCGGCCTCATAGGCCGGCAGCCGGGACAGGTACAGCACTAGAAGAAAATAGAATGGATGCCGGGATAAGAGTGTACATAACCCCCCAAGCCCGGCAACCGAAAGAGTGCATATAAGGAAGGGGAGAAAGTAATTCAGGCTTCCTTGACCAATGCCGTCCGGCTCTGCCGGCAGGCATGGATGAGAGACCAAGAGAGGTCCGGGCAGCACTCGAAAACATAAGACCCTTGCCGGCCAGCATCTCTGCCGGCCGGCAATGGGCTGAGTCAATTCCACATCCCAACCTATACTAGGTCCAGAAGTAGAACGACGTACAGTACAGTAATACCCCTGCCGGCCAGCTCTGCCGGCCGGCAAGGTACAGTACAGTAATGGCTAGGCCATTACGGAGATAGAGGGGGAAGGGACAAGAGGGTCCTGCCAACCTTGCTTTAGTGACAGATCACCCGCAGCCAAGAACTTTGTCTTAGCCTAAGGGAGATCTAAGGGAAAGGGCCAGCAATACTTGCCAGCTTCCAGAGCACCAAAGCAAGGAAGGCGTTGCTACTCCCAAGGGAAGAACTTATCCTCCCCCGAGAACAGCAACAGGACTTAGTCTGGTCGATCACAAAAGAAGGAATCATAACTTACAGAAACCTTCGGTAGTGACCTAAGGGAGCTAAGCTCCCTTTGTAAGTGTTAGGTCAGCGAGGGAGACTCTGCCCCAAGCCAGACAACACGGACTCAGACTAAAAACTCTGTTGTTCTGTCCCTCTTTGAACCAGACTTACTGGAACAGGAAGGTACAGTAACACCCTAGTATAGTTTTATCGAAAATAAATTCGGAAAAAACCACTTAGGGATAAGCCCAAGGCTTAAACAGAGGGAAAGGGATTGCATACCTTCTCCGAAGAAAAGAAAGCAACCGGGGAGTATGATAAAGTATACTAAGGCTCCATAAGCAAATAGCCTAGGCACCAAGAGAATCGATTACCTAATTCACCGAAACTCACACGTATACAATCTTGGAAATATTCCACACAGTCTAAAATGTATAAAATATAGCCTAAAGCTTCAATAAAATTTTAATTACACTCGGAAAAACCAAAATCATGCATGAAGTACTAGGACCAAACGACTAGGCTACATGGCCTAGCGTAGGCCAGAATGGCGAATACTTCGCCAAATAATACTAAGCACGAAAGGAAATCCTATGTAAAGCTAAATAGCTAAAATTTATTAAAGCAAAACAACCAGGAATGTCACTCTGACTAACTAATTTATACCTAGCGAGTGACAGTGTCCAGGACACCTCTGGTAGGCTACGGCTCTTGTATCAAAGATTAATCCCATTAATCACTCAAAATTTTACCAAGAGCCTACATTTATACATAACAGACACTATACTCAACTTATCCGAGGCCAACGAAGACGGAGAAGCCATGAAA
>NC_090734.1:73655087-73665903 GCF_036898095.1 Palaemon carinicauda
CGAGGAGAGCCGTCTGCGGCAGGTTGAAGGTGAGCGATACTGGTCATTTCCCTGAGGGCAAGCGAAGCCCTTTGGTCCCCCAACGGTGGTTGCGAGAGCTGAAAAAACTTTGCTATACGGGCGGCTGGTGACGGCGAGTACAGCTGCAGAAGGTATGTTTTGAGGGCTTCATACGCTATTGGGGTGTCTCCTTGTTCACAAAGCCAGTCGGATATTTCTGGGAAGGTGTCCTCGGGTATCGCCACGAGAACATAATCCGCTTTGGTGGTTGAGCGAGTCACGCCCCTGATACGAAACTGGACTTCTGAGCGCTGAAACAAAGCAAACGCTTCTCCGGTGGCGAACGGTGAAAGTTTCAATGGGGCGGCGCCAACTGCTGGAGTAGAGTCTGTCTCCGTCATAGTACCAACGATGGAGGGGCGAGGGAGGTGGGGGTGGAAGGCAGTGGGAGCGAGTCGACTTCCGGGGTCACCAATGTGACGGGCCGAGAGAGGAGTTGTTAACTCAAAGGCAGGATGCAATCAACTGAGTTTTATTAAGGAACACTCTTCTTTATATACAAAACCTCAAGGCAACAGGACATGACCTGTTCGAGAGACAGACAATGTTACAGAGCAAAACGGAGACATGATCATTCAGGTTCTTTTTAGTGCGAGGGAAGAGCGCAGATACAAGCATAATATATACAACATAATTATGTACAATTGTGTGCCACACGGTTGGTACAGTTCAAAAACTTGAATGGTAGTAAAAATAGTGAAACTGAAGCCAGTTACAAACTAGTTCTGTGTATTGCTAAGCATGAAAAGCCTTATGCTGATGGAGATTTTACAAAAGCAACTTTAATAGAGTGCTCTGAGGTGTTATTTGATGGCATATCTAACAAACAGATTATCATCTCAAGGATAAAAGACATGCCTGTCTCAGCTAGAACCGTGGAGAGACGTATCTCGGAAATGGCTGATAATGTAAGTCACCAGCAAACCATTCCTTTAACAAGTACACCTGTGTTCAGTGTAGCACTGGGTGAAAGCGTGGATATCAATGGCATTCCCCGCTTGGCTGTTTTTGCCAGGTATAGTGACACAGAGGTACACGTGGAGCTGTGTTGTCTTAAACCTATGTATGGCACCACCAAGAGAGAAGACATACTGAACGCATTCACTGACCATTTTGATAGCAGAGGTGTAGACATGAGAAAGATTTTTGCAATTACAACAGATGGTGCTCCTGCTATGGTAGGTAAACACAAGGGTTTTACTAAGATGGTTGAGGATAGAATTGGGCACCCAATTCTGAAATTGCACTGCATAATTCATCAAGAAAATTTATGTGCCAAGATCTCGAGCTCTGATCTCAACAATCTGATGGCTACTGTTACAAAAACAGTAAATTTTCTTGTTGCACGCACATCTCTTACATACAGGCAGTTTCGAGCTTTCCTTGAAGAGGTGAACACTGTGTACAAAGATATACCCTTACACTGCAGTGTTAGGTGGTTAACCTGTGGTAAGATATTGGAGAGATTTGTGGTGTGCTTTGATAAAATCAAAATTTTCTTATAAAAAAAAGGCCAAGACTATCCTGAGCTGGAGGACAGAGATTGGATTGTGAAACTCATGTTACTCTCAGACATCACCTAACATCTAAATGACTTCAATCTTCACTTGCAAGGTGCAGGACAAACATTGATAGATTTATAGGATACTTGGAAGGCATTTGTTGCAAAGCTTGCAGTTTACTCAGCAGATGTCAAAACTGGTTCTTTCCGTTATTTCAAAACCTTGAAGACCTCATCTGCAATTCAACCTATCAACACTATTTTTCTTCAGTTGTGCATGCAAGAATTAGAATCTGAGTTTTTAATCAGATTTCAATATTTCCAGCACATGAGCCCAGTGTTTTCATTTTTAATCAGACCAGACACCTTTAAATACAGTGACTTGGATAAGACTCTCTTTGAGTGGATGGAAACTGAAGAGTTGGAAATGCAGTTAATTGACTTTCAGACCTCATCATTGTGGTCAGCTAAATATGAAGATCTTCGAGAAATACTTGAAACTAGTAAAAATGATCATGCAGCTTCCATGTTAAGGTCCTGGGCATCACTGCCAGATAAATTCAATTGCATAAAGGAAGTAGCTTTTGCACTGCTATCAGCATATGGATCTACATATCAATATGAACAGATATTTTCACACATGAAGCACATCCTCAGCCCCCATCGCAGCAGGCTTACAAATCACTCTGAGGGTTGTGTGAAACGCAAGGTATCCAAATATTCACCTGCAATTTATAATCTGTCCTTTGGGAAGCAAGAGCAAGGATCGCGTTGATGTTGTGAGATATAAACTTAAAATCTAAGATATTTTTCTTACAAAGAATGCTATTTGTAAAAAAAAAAAAATATACATTTGCTATTCATGTTCATAAAAATACATTATAATTAAAATGGTCACTACATACTGTATAATTATGCTTTTAATTTTCATATATAATGTTATAAAAATAACAACTGGCACGCAAAGTAGTAAAAAAATGTATTAATTATTGTCAGGCACAGTGTGTTCAAAAGATTGCCGACCCCTGCTCTAGGAAATGGCCAAAGCCTTTCAACTATGGGAAATGCGAAGTTATGCAAAAATGTTATATTACCCAACAATCAGATTACTCACTGCTGGGTAATGAGATAGAAAGTGTGGACCAGGAGGATGATCTTGGTGTTATTATCAGCAAGGATTTAAAGTTCACCAAATAGAGCATAAAAGCTGAAAAGAAACCACGAAAACTATTATTATCATTATTATTATTAATATTATTATTATTATTATTATTATTATTATTATTATTATTACTACTACTACTACTAGCCAAGCTACAACCCTAGTTGGAAAAGCAAGATGCTATAAGCCCAAGGGCTCCAACAGGGAAAAATAGCCCAGTGAGGAAAGGAAATAAGGAAATAAATAAATGATGAGAATAAATTAACAATATATCATTCTAAAAACAGTAACAGCGTCAAAACAGATATGTCCTATATAAACTATTAACAACGTCAAAAACAGATATGTCATATATAAACTATAAAAAGAATCATGTCAGCCTGGTCAACATAAAAACATTTGCTCCAACTTTGAACTTTTGAAGTTCTACTGATTCAACTACCCGATTAGGAAGATCATTCCACGACTTGGTAACAGCTGGAATAAAACTTCTTGAATACTGTGTAGTATCGAGCCTTATGATGGAAAAGGCCTGGCTATTAGAATTAACTGCCTGCCTAGTATTACGAACAGGATAGAATATCTAGATCGGGCATAAGAAATTTAATAGACCGTAAGTTTCTGTCAAACAAATTAAGATGAGAATCAGCAGCTGAACACCAGACAGGAGAACAATACTCAAAAATAATTAAAATGAAAGAATTAAAACACTTCTTCAGAATAGATTGATCACCGAAAATCTTGTAAGACTTTCTCAATAAGCCAATTTTTTGTGCAATTGAAGAAGACACAGACCTAATGTGTTTCTCAAAAGTAAATTTGCTGCCGAGAATCACACCTAAAATTTTAAAAGAACCATACAAATTTAAAGAAACATTATCAATACTGAGATCTGGATGTTGAGGAGCCACCGTCCTTGACCTACTTACAATCATACTTTGAGTTTTGTTAGGATTCAACTTCATACCCCATAATTTGCACCATATACTAATTTTAGCTAAATCTCTATTAAGGGATTCACCAACCCCAGATCTACATTCAGGGGATGGAATTGATGCAAAGAGAGTAGCATCATCTGCATATGCAACAAGCTTGTTTTCAAGGCCAAACCACATGTCATGTGTATATAGTATGAAAAGTAATGGGCCAAAAACACTAACCTGTGGAACACCGGATATCACATTCCTATACTCACTATGATGCCCATCGACAACAACTTTTTGAGATCTATTTCTTAAAAAATCAATAATAATGCTAAGAACCGACCCACCCACTCCCAACTGTTTGAGTTTGAAAATAGGGGCCTCATGGTTAACACGGTCAAAGGCAGCACTAAAATCAAGGCCAATCATACGAACTTCCTGACCACAATCAAGGGATTTCTGTACAGCATTGGAGATTGTAAGAAGGCATCACATGCTCCAAGGCCTTTGCAAAAACCGAATTGCAAACTAAGGAATAGATGATTACCTTCAGCAAACCTATTAAGACGTTTTGTCAGAAGACGTTCAAAAACTTTAGATAATATGGGAGTTATGGAAATTCGACAGTAATCAGTGGGACTTGAGCTACCGCACGCACATTTACATAGAGGAGTAACATTACCAATTCTCCAACAAGTGCTTAAAGCTCCTCTTCTTGCTAACTTGCACAAAATAACAGATAACTTTGGAGCTAAGAAATCTGCTGTCTTTATAAAAAACAATGGAAAAATACCATTTGGGTCTACACCTCCGTAAGCATCAAGGTCCATCAACAGAGCTTTAATCTCACGAGATCGAAAAGCTAAACTAGTTAGTTCAGCCTCAGGTAAACATGAATGAGGAAGTTCAAGTTTTTCATTACTCTGTTTACTGTCAAAAACATCAGCCAAAAGGGTTGCCTTTTCCTTTGGACAGTGAGTGACTGAGCCATCTGGTTTAAGTAGAGGAGGAACTGTTGCATCTACACCAAAGAGTGCAGATTTAAGGGTAGACCACCATTTATGTTCCTGAGTTGTACCAGAAAGGGTTTCTTTTATGGTTAAATTGTACTCGTTTTCAGTTGAGGCATAAACTCTCTGAGCAAAAGCTCGAAGCTGAGTATAGTTGTTCCTGGTCAAATCTGATCTGTTACCCTTCCAAAGGTGATAGGCCTCCTGCTTCTCCAAATAAGCACGTCTACAATCATCACTGAACCACGGTTTGTCCTTCTCTCGGTACCTTAGCACACGAGAAGGGATACGCCTATCAATTATGTTGACTATATTCTCATTCAAAGAGACAACAGGATCTACACTACTATATAATTGTGACCAATTCAAGCTCAATAGATCACGCAAAATCCCATTCCAGTCTGCTTGGGATTTCATATAAATTTTACAATAGTATGATATATCAGGGACAGGCTGCTCAATCTTCACTACTAATGAAATCAAGGCATGATCAGATGTCCCGACTGGAGAACCAGCCTTACTAGTTATAACGCCAGGGGAGTCAGTGTATACAAGGTCCAAGCAATTACCAGACCTATGAGTAGCTTCATTTATGATTTGCTCACAGCCTGATTCAGAGGCAAAGTCTAAAGCTCTTAAGCCATGGCGATCGGTAGGAGAGATAGAACTTAACCACTCCCTATGGTGAGCATTAAAATCACCAATAAAGACAAGAGAAGCCTTTCTATCATCTTCTTGTATCTTAGCCATAATGGTAAGAAGACAATCAAAGATAGAATCATCCATGTCTGGATTCTGATAGAACACAAATAAAAGTTGTTATGCCTGCCTCAAACTTTTATTACCTGAATCTCATGACATCCACATTGATAGCAGGACTTATGAGAAGCAGGGTACTCAGTCCTAATATATACAGCCATTCCCCTGGCCCTAGGGATGGCATCACGTTTCAACATTATTGGCTTCTTAAAACCAGTTATAAGGAGCTCAGATGAGTGCCTCATATTAGAAACCAAAGTTTCTGAGCACAAAAGAATATCATACTGTCTGGACGCAACTGTAAGGTCTTGGATATTTGCATGAAGACTACGAATATTGCAATACAGAAGACGACATTGACGAAATCTAGGACGTACTGGTCCTGGATTTCGCTCAATGTCTCCAGACAGCATAAGAAATAATTGAAATAAAAAAGAGACATCATACTTAAAATCTAGAGTAACTAGAATTATAACAAAAACAATATGTACAGAATTATAAATAAAGTGATTGATGATACCCATAGACTATAGTAAAAAGTCGGAAAAACTGGTCAACATGGAGGAGCCGATACACCATGCTAGGCTAAATACCCTCCAGGATAGCCACTTCAACTGAAGGGAGGACAGTAAGGATGGTTTTGAGAAGAAAAAGAATCAGAAAAAGGAAAAGACAACCTCTTGATAAACCACTAGGCATCCATGGCCCTTCTATTAAGCCTGCCCAACACACCATTTCAAAAAACAAGAGGAGGAAAAAATAATAAGATAGAATAGTGTGCCCGAGTGTACCCTCAAGTAAGAGAACTCTAACCCGAGACAGTGGAAGACCTTGGTACAGAGGCTATGGTACTACCCAAGACTAGAGAACAATGGTTTAATTTTGGAGTGTCCTCCTAAAAGAGCTGCTTACCATAGCTAAAGAGTGGTATCAGGACAACTGCCCCCGGGACAACTGCCCCCAGGACAGTTGCCCCCTGACAACTGCCCCCAGGACAATTGCCCCTGTAGGACTACTGCCCCCCGGAAAATTGCCCCCAGGACAATTGCCCCTGTAGGACTACTGCCCCCCGGAAAATTGTCCCCAGGACAATTGCCCTCGTAAAACCCCTGGACAATGGTGTAAAAATATAAAAATACGTAACTAATAAAACCAAAGTTTTATTATTGTTAATAAAAAATACATGATTTAAAAATACGTTTTAAAAAGATAACATTATTTACTAAAATTTGTACATAGATGGGTTGCAAAAATATTGAAAAAGGGATTTAAATACTAGGATTTTAAATTGTGGGCTATGCACAATGTTTGCTATTCGTATGCTAGAATCCTGATAGCGTTTCCGCTTAGGAGGTACTAGATGCCCAGCAAGTATCTGATTAATTATGACGCTGGATAGTGCCTGTTCTCTCTTCAACACCCCCAGAAATTTCCACATATTTGGATGAAATGACGTAACGCTTGCTTGCATATGGTTATGCCAGCCTTCCACGGCGTTGTTTGTTCGAGGTAAATCTTCAACAACACGAGTATACATACTCCACATGCTTATAGGGAAACGTGGCTGTCTCCTTGTATTTCGACGTCTTCTGCCGATGTATGTATCTTCAAAATAATCTACTATTGCATCAGCCTCAGGTGGCAACATCTTTTGTAGTTTCTCAAACGCTTCAATAACTTTTTCTGCGGGAACAAACGCTAATGCAGGAATCATACGTATTTGCAAGGAAAAAAATAGGCGTCAGTTTGGTATTTAATTGGGAGACCTTCATTTTGCACCTTACGGTATATGCTTTGAGATAAGTGGTAAGAACATCCTTTACCATCCTTTGCAGTCTCTTTGGTAGCAATAGATTTAGCCTTTATTTCCTGTTGTACTAACAAGACTTCACGGCGGGGTTGGTCAACAGCATGGGTGTGATCATTTACATAGCCAACTACTTCATTTTCACAAACTTTTACTTTCGCTTTACAGTTATTATGGCGGCGTTTTTCACATTCATAAGATGTAACATTATTTGCCAATTCCTTCTGCTTCATAAATAAGCTTCATTTTCCACGTTCACTTTTGACGAACTCCATGATGGGTTATGTTACTTCTTGTATTTCTTTCGAAAATAAACTATAACTCGTACGACCGATTAGACACTGGACCCTTCTTACTTTTTTTTTTTTTTACCATTTGTTTGACTATACAGAATTAGCCAATTGGCGATGGCTTTCGAAAATAAACTATAACTCCTACGACCGATTACCTAATCAGGAAATAACTACATAAATGGTAATAAATTTAGGAAATAGATACAATTATTTCTTCAATGACCGATTATGTAATTAGGAAGAATATCTTCATAAATTGTTACTAAAAAGTAATTACGTAAATGGAAATATGGGGGGCAATTTTCCGGGGGGCAGTAGTCCTACGGGGGCAGTAGTCCTATGGGGGCAGTTGTCCTGGGGGCAGTTGTCGGGGGGCAACTGTCCTGGGGCAGTTGTCTCGGGGGCGGTTGTCCTAGATCCCTAAAGAGTCTCTTCTACCCTTACCAAGAGGAAAGTACACTGAACAAATTGCAGTACAGTAATTAACCCCTTGGGCAAAGAGTGTTAAGTATCTCATTGTTGTCAGGTGTATGAGGAAAGACGAGAATATGTAAAGAATAGGCCAGACTATTCTGTGTAAGTGTGGGCAAAGCAAAAATAAACCGTAACCAGAGAGAGGGATCCAATGCATTAAGCTCTGGCCAGTCAAAGGATCCAATACCTCTCTAGTGGTAGTATCTCAACGGGCGGCCAACCTACTACCTACCAATAGAATATAAAAAGACAATTCCAATACAGAAACATAGACATTGTACTACAGCTGTGCACATCAATAGTAAGAACACATCTAGATTACGGTGTCCAATTCTGAGTTCCAAGTATTCAGATGGTATTATAGATAAACTGGAAGCAGTACAAGCTAGAGCCACTAAACTAGCTCCAACACTAAGACAATTTGAATATAGACGGATAATGGAACGTTTAAACTAATTTGATCTACAAACTTAACGACTAAGGGGACAGCTAATGGAGGCATTTCAAATTCTTAAAGGAATAACAAATGTAGATTCTAACAACCTCTTCCCGCTTAGCAGAAATCAATCCAGACTCCAGAGGTAACATTATACCGACTGGAATTAAAAAGATACAACACCACTCAATGTTGTAATTTCTTTGTATACAAAATACCAAATACATGGAACAGACTTCCAGCTTATGTAGTGAATATTAACATGGTAACGAAAAAGAAAATAAGTTAAACAAGATCATAAAAACTCTCTAAACGTACAAACTTAATCGCCGTATAAATAAGCAAATAGTCTCCGCGGATGGACTAAAAGTTTTTGAGACATCTTTGTACCACTCTCTCTCTCTCTCTCTCTCTCTCTCTCTCTCTCTCTCTCTCTCTCTCCTCTCTCTCTCTCTCTCTCTCCGCTTTTCTTCCATTATTCTTTCTCTTTTCTTCATCTCCCACAATTATCGTCAGCCACATTCTCATCTTTAACTCCTCGTTGAAGTAACCTTCATCGTGCATGTATGGTCAGTAATGAGAGAGAGAGAGAGAGAGAGAGAGAGAGAGAGGAGAGAGAGAGAGAGAGAGAGAGAGAGAGAGAGAGGAGGTTCTAGATATATAAGACCATTGCACAGATAATAAATTAAATCTTCTGCCATTTTAAGGAAGATCGCTATGCATAAAAAATGAGTCATTTCAAGACATTATTTACAAATTGTTTCATTCAATCTGTAGTTTTAGCAGTCGCCCCAGGAGGCAATCAGCACCTCTCCTTTAAATTAAGAAGGAAAGGTTTTCAAATCAAAAGAAAAATTCCTTTTACATTTAAAAAGCTCTTGGATGGAGGTAGGAGTGATTGGCTATCCCTGTGCCTGCTCCTGGCAGATGACCATCAAACATGTCCTTGCCCGTGAGTAATAAGGTCGCTGTTTTACGGGGTGACCATTATAGCCAAATGGCATCAAATCTTGGGCTGTGACATGGTCTTTCTCAGTACTGAATTTGAGATCCCATACACTTACACTTGCATGTTTTTTTTTGTTTTTTTTTTTCTCATCAGCATATATTTTTATCAATTAATCTGCATTGTTTCCAATAGTTTTCAGTCGCATTTCTTTTCACACAAAAAATCATATTAATAATAATAATAATAATAATAATAATAATAATGATAATAATAATAATAATAATAATGATATAATAATAATAATATTAATAATAATAATAATAATAATAATACTGAAAGCCATCTATAGCAGACACTTAAACTGTTATGACACCCTGAATTCAACGCTATGTCAGAATAATATGCCTTTATGTTGAATAACAAATGATAGTATTACAGAATGATGGCTTAAAATTTCATTATGCTTATCAGCTTTGTGACCTGATTGCCAAACCATGCATGAGAAGGATTTTGCAATGGAATTCGCAATCCGCTTTCTATTAAACATACCAGACATTTTTTGGTTATATAAACTGCTGATTCCTTTCAAAAGGTTACTTTCCCTTTTGGTTTGTAAAAATAATACATTTTTAATTTTTTTGTTAATGAAAATTTTCAATACTTATTTTCTTTTGTATTCTATGGTGTTAATTTTTGGTTATCTGAAGAAAGATTAATTACTTTCTTTTCTAAAAATCCTCCTCTTTTCCTCGAAATTAGTTTCATTTGGTCCCCCAGATATATCACTATCATATAGATTATTTTCCTTTTTGTTTCTTAAATATAAATTAGATATACCATCTCCTTTCAAGAGTTTAAATTCATTTTTTTTTTTTAGGATACATTCTTTTTTCGTTTTTCAAGAGACTCGTTTCCTCTTTTGTCCTATGGGGAATAAAATCTGCAATTACCTCCTACTAAAGTAATTTCTGAATGTTTCTTTGAAGAATAAAATTCAGTCAACTGTTAACATATATTTTCCTTACTTTGAAATGGATGATTGTCAATCCCACCTGCATCATTCTAAAAACACTCGTGTTATTTTCTCTCACAACTCAATACAGGACAATTATTTTTTCCTTGGGTCTTATATTACGTAATGTACTGTCCACATGCATTATAAAGTATTATGCACTCTTTATAATGACTAACCCTATGTAAAACATAATCAAATCCACATTGCTACTCGATAAGTACTGTATATAACACCTATATTAATTTGCGTCGTATAATACATTAAAACCTATATTTATTCACATCTATATCACAGTGGCGTTTCTATCCTTTCATAAGGAAAAATGAATGGCAGTCATGAATAACTTATTGACAAAAATTTACATCTCTCTCTCTCTCTCTCTCTCTCTCTCGCATCTCTTTCTCTCTCTCTCTCTCCTCTCTCTCTC
>NC_090734.1:73671403-73683903 GCF_036898095.1 Palaemon carinicauda
AAAATCTCTCTCTCTCTCTCTCTCTCTCTCTCTCTCTCTCTCTCTCTCTCTCTCTCTCTCTCTCTCTCATATGTCTTGTGAGTGAGGGCGTTTGTGCATGTGTGTGCGCCTCATTGTCCTTCGAAAGAGCAAGCTCTTAGTTTGAACAAACTTATGGATATATGTATTATAAATGTGAACAAATATGTAAACTTAATTCGAGTACAGACGTGTTTATATTTATTATACAATTTTACCCATACACAGATACGTGTCTTAAACCAGCACGTACAATAAGTGTGTGCATTTATGTCTCACATTTAAAGCCAAAAATACTTCGTTTGAATATGTGAATAAATACCCAAACACACAACACGAACAAATAAATGCGTTTTAATAATTGCATAAATACGTGGAATATATATGCACATAAACACTTAAACCTTGTATAAGCATTTTTAATAATACACGAACGCAATCAAACGATCAAATTTAAAAAACACCTAAGAGCCTTTATTGCTTAATTTATACAGACAAAACAAGCACTTTCCTTAAAGACACAGTTACGCGTTTAGCAGGTTGGCCATGGCACCAACCGCTCATTGAGATACTACCGCTAGAGAGTTATGGGGTCCTTTGACTGGCCAGACAGTACTACATTGGATCCTTCTCTCTGGTTACGGTTCTTTCCCTTTGCCTACACACACTCCGAATACTCTGGCCTATTCTTTACAGATTCTCCTCTGTACTCATACACCTGACAACACTGAGATTGCCAAATAATTTTTCTTCACCCACAGGGTTAACTACTGTACTATAATTGTTCAGTGGCTACTTTCCTCTTGGTAAGGGTAGAAGAGACTCTTTAGCTAAGGTAAGCAGCTCTTCTAGGAGAAGGACACTCCAAAAGCGAATCATTGTTCTCTAGTCTTGGGTAGTGCCATAGACGTACCATGGTCTTCCACTGTCTTGGGTTAGAGTTCTCTTGCTTGAGGGTACACTCGGGCACACTATTCTACCTACTTTCTCTTCTTCTTGTTTTGTTAAAGTTTTTATAGTTTATATAGGAAATATTTATTTCAATGTTGCTACTATTCTTAAAAATATTTAATATTTCCTTGTTTCCTTTCCTCACCGGGCTATTTTCCCTGTTGGTTCCCCTGGGTTTATAGCATCCTGCTTTTCCAACTAGGGTTGTAGCTTAGCATTTATCAATAATAATAATCTACACACACAAGTACAAGTAATGCAGACACATGTGGCAAAACATATCACATTGCCGCACATATCAGAACGTGAAGGTCTGTTGTAAGGTATTGGGAATGAACAATACGGGCATGTCACGAGGATAATAAAATGACGAGGAAGAAGAAGAGGAAGAAGAATAGTAGTACAATTATGCTTATCCTCATACACCTGCGACGTCTCTTTACATTAACAAATTGATCATATTATCTTCATATATAATCATCAAAGTATCTTTTTCTCCTCTTTACCATCATGTTATTCATCTTTATTCATGGTAAGTTAAAAGACATTTAATTAAGGGGATAAGATTTCTGGTAAATCTCGTGTACAGTGCATAAAGAAAAACAACTGATAATAAAGTGTAATAGTATACAGGAAAAAATCATGAAATTTACATACAGTATTTAGATATTATTTACGAATCAAACATTTTAGCCTTCTATATCAAAGTTGCCCAATAGCTTTTCAGTAGTTCACCCTACAAATACTATCAGGCACTGAACTAAGTGTGGACTTTTACTCACCTACAATATCATTTTCAAATTGCTTTTCCAATGACTTGTTAAGTAAACTATTCTGACAGTCTTCTCGGTGAATACATTATACATACCAGCAACGGAAACTCGCAAAATATTAGGAAAAGGTGAAAAAAAGGAGTAAAATTAATACCAAACTACAACGTACGGTGGACTTTGTACATTTGATTTCGATGGGGTGGCTCCCTTACCTATTTTCCCTTCTATTCTCAACAAGCCTTATGCCATGGGTACACTAACCATATTCCCGGTTTCGCCCTAGTTGATACCTAACATATTGCATTAGCCACAGTACAAGGTTCCTCATTAAATGTCAATATTATACAATTATGTGTTTGTGTGTATATATATTTATACATATGTATATATATATATATATATATATATATATATATATATATATATATATGTGTGTGTGTGTGTGTGTGTATATATACTGTATATATATATATATATATATATATATATATATATATATATATATATATATATATATATATATATATATATATATATATATATATATATATATCTGTTATATTTGAATCTAACAAATGTTTTAACATTTCTTTTATTTTTGCAGGATCAAGATAACCAACAATAGGTCATCACTGCTGGACGGAACCTATACGCCCAGAATCCCCACCGACAACCAAACCTGTCAAAAATCACCCATTTCTTCGTTTATCTGATCAAATTTAATCATAAATATTATGTTATTTAAGTAAAAAAAAAAAGACAATGATGTACATTGAAGACAGAGTGCAATATTTGTTCTTTGATGATTATGCCCTGAATAAAAATTGTTTGAAATGAGCGCCCACTGAACCCGGAAACTGAAAGGTGGCGAGAAAGAAGGCGACCCCATTGGAGAACTAGTGACCCATGACAGAGATATGGGTACCACGATGGAGTTCGCCTTTAAAGTGGAGGAATTCCGATCAGACCGGGCTTCGACGGTCGCCGAGGATACCGTCGACGACAGTAGCGCCAACCCGGAAACCAGAAACGCCAATAACGAGGTCTCACTGAAAGTGGAGGCCCTTCGGGGGATCCTGAAGAGAACCGACAGCGGGGAATCCTGCTGTTCGAGTCCTGGAGGAAGCAGCAGTGAGAACAGTAGTGACTCAATCTGCAGCAGCCTCCGGAGCGAGGAATTCCCGTCGGACGCCGACAGCGACGGTTTCCTCGACTGCGGCCACGACGACTTTCCCTTCTGCCATTGCCTGGACGAGAAGGTGGGCTGCCCCCAGGGGTTCTACTGCGAGCACGACGACTTCCCCTTCTGCGATTGCCTCTCGAAAGCTGTCAGCAGCCAGGCCAATAAGAAGACGGGTGGCATCCGCTTCCGGCACGGTGAAAGTCGAAGGCGCCGCGGGTACGACATCGGCGCCTCCCTCAGCGCCTTCCGCGACGGCGGTCTCGAGGTCTTCGACGAGACCGAAGAATCAGACTTCCAGGAGTCGGAGACTGAGGCAGAGACCCCCAGGGAGATCGAGACCGAAGAGGCGGATTCGGATGATACGGAAGGGGCGGAGCCCGATTCCGAAATGGAGGGAGCTGTGGGGTACTCGGAAAAGGAACCTGAAGAAGGGAGCTCCATGGGGCTCCTGGCGCCTCCCGGTCAGTCTCGGCGGGCGTCCATTGTCACGTGCAACAGCAGGAGGGCCTCATTACAGCCCAACACTGACCCTATAAGGATTGCAGTTTTCGGGACTGATGGCGTAGGAAAGTCAGGTAAGAGGGTCAAACAAAACAGAAAATCATTGATTTTATTTATATGTTGAAAGAGTATCACTCCAATTACCCAATTACGCGAACTGAAATATCATGATAACGAGAGAGAGAGAGAGAGAGAGAGAGAGAGAGAGAGAGAGAGAGAGAGAGAGAATATTACTTCAGTTATGAGAACTAAGATCTCACGAGAACGAGGGAGAGTATCACTTTAATTAAGAGAACATAAGATGTCATATGAGAGAGAGAGAGAGAGAGAGAGATAGAGAGAGAGAGAGAGAGAGAGAGAGAGAGAGAGAAAGAGAGAGAGAGAGAGAGTCATTGCTTCCACAGTTCACTATGATCTTGCCTTAAGGTTTTCAACTATCATATCCAAGTCTCCACTGACGAGTATAATACTTTGAAGAAATCTAACGATCCTTGAATTTGCCATCACCAATCACTGGAATACTTCTGGGAGAATCCTGGAATGAACTATGGAATACCCAAAAACAACGTCGCCGCAGCAGCAATCCATTAGCACATTTCAATCGGCAAAGTGTACTTCTTCCTTTTCTTCCTTTTGATGTAAAAAGACGATGTCAGGGTGACAGGGAGAGACCAATCACAAGATGGTTTTTCGATTTCTGCATCTTTTGAACGCACGATTCAGCTCTGCGAGGAAAAACAGAAAGCTACAAGCCTATGGGCCACAATAGTAATTAACAGATTATAAAAGATTAATAGAAAATGATACTAGTGTACATAACACGTCAAAAAATAACGGCTAAACATTTAGATAGATAGGCAAAACAAGGCCCCCAATCCTACCAGGTTATGATTAATCATTCACCACCCACCTACCAAGAGGGTTGGGGAGTGACCAGTATTTATACGTCTGGCAACGCAACTTGGCGTGACTGGAAAGATATATATATATATATATATATATATATATATATATATATATATATATATATATATATATATATATATATATATATATATATATATATATATATATATATATATATATACATACATATATACATATATATACATACATACATACATATATATATATATATATATATATATATATATATATATATATATATATATATATATATATATATATATATATATATATGTAAATATATATATGGCCATACACTTGCTCTCCATTATATAAGACAGATGAAGATGCCTACATAGAGGAGGACGATAGTTGCAGTTCTGATATATGTAGATAAAAGGTGAAAATGAAGATCAAGGAAAAACAGCCAATGGTGAACTCCTTCGAAATATTGTCCTTTCCATGAAGCCCCGCCTTACCTACAGTTTAAATAAAACAATAAGGGAAAATTGTCAAAAAAGTGAGCTTGCGTTTATTCTCAACCAGGAGAAATCTAACCCAAGACAGTGGAAGACCTTAGTACAGAACTCATTGCACTATTTATGACTAATTGAGTTAAAAGTCTCATAGATCAGGGGTCTGGAAAAAAATAAAGAATCTTGTTTTCCCAAGTAGCCACAAAACTGACATTAGCTACCTCTAAAAATCCTCAGCATTATCAACAAGATCACTTTTAAACTTACCATTATTATTATTATTATTATTATTATTATTATTATTAGAAAAGCTTACACTCTAATTGGAAAAGCAAGATGCTACAAGCCCAAAGACTTCAACAGTGTGACGAGCCGAGAGAACGTTGTGACTCAAAGGCAGGATGAAAGCAACTGAGTAACTTTATTACAGAACATAAGTTTTTATATACATAAACTCCAGGCAAAAAGGGCAAAAAAGACATAACAGTCCATTTCATGTTCAACCGGCACTGCACCGGTTAACAGTTAACGGTGAGAAAAACAGACATGTTATTTCAGGTTCTTATCAGTGTGAGGGGAGAGCGAAGATACAAGCATAGAATATACACAAAATGAAATGTCGTTACTATGTATGATCGTGTGACACGCGGTTGGTACATGGCTCCCCCCCCTAAAAATGACATACTGTACATGTTAAATAGGGTGCCCTGATCTGGAGTGGTAGTAGCAAAACTGCAGCTGATGGGCGGCAGTGAGTGGCTGTAGAAGTCGTGGGTTGGGGCGCGAGCGAGTGGTGGATGATAGGTGGCTTTGTTGCCGCTCCGGCTCGTCACGGGGTAGGCGTGTGTGTCCTACGGCATTCATAGGTGTGTGTGTCCTACGACATTCATAGGCGTGTCCTACGGCATTCATAGGCGTGTGTGTCCTACGGCATTCACATCAGCTTCCGTTGACGTTGAATGGGTGCCCTCTTCGTCAGGAGTGGAGGCATTGATGGAGGTCTTGAAGGTCGTGAAGTGGCTGTCCATAAGGGCGTCGGCTTTGGTCATCAAGTCCTTTATGGGTAAACTATCGACATCGGGTATGGCACCGCGTACAGGTTCGAGTAAACGGCTTACCCAAAGGGCGCGAAGTAAGTTCACCTCACGAGGAGAGCCGTCTGCGGCAGGTTGCAGGCAAGTGATGCTGGTCATTTCCCCGAGGGTGAGCGAAGCCTTTTGGTCCCCCAGCGGTTGTTGAGAGAGCTGAAAAAGCTTTGCTATACGGGTGGCTGCTGACGGCGAGTACAGGTGACGAAGGTATGTTTTGAGGGCAACATAGTAATGGTGAGAGGTGGGGGGGTGGGGGGTGGGGGGGGAGGCGGTAGGAGCAAGTCGCTCCGGGGCCACCAATGTGACAGGCCAAGAGAACGTTGTGACTCTAAGGCAGGATGAAAGCAACTGAGTAACTTTATTACAGAACATAAGGTTTTATATACATAAACTCCAGGCAAAAAGGGCACAAATGACATAACAGGCATTTTCAAGTTCAACCGGCACTGCACCGGTTAACAGTTAACGGTGAGAAAAACAGACATGTTATTTCAGGTTCTTATCAGTGTGAGGGGAGAGCGAAGATACAAGCATAGTATATACACAAAATGAAATGTCGTTACTATGTATGATCATGTGACACACAGTTGGTACATGGCTCCCCCCCCCTAAAAATGACATACTGTACATGTTAAATAGGGCGCCCTGATCTGGAGTGGTAGTAGCAAAACTGCAGCTGATGGGCAGCATTGAGTGGCTGTAGAAGTCGTTGATTGGGGCGCGGGCGAGTGGTGGATGATGGGTGGCTTTGTTGCCGCTCCGTCTCGTCTACGGCATTCATAGGTGTGTGTGTCCTACGGCATTCATAGGCGTGTCCTACGGCATTCATAGGCGTGTGTGTCCTACGGCATTCATAGGTGTGTGTGTCCTACGGCATTCACATCAGCTTCCGTTGACGTTGAATAGGTGTCCTCTTCGTCAGGAGTGGAGGCGTTGATGGAGGTCTTGAAGGTCGTGAAGTGGCTGTCCATAAGGGCGTCGGCTTTGGTCATCAAGTCTTTTATGGGTAAACTATCGACATCGGGTATGGCACCGCGCACAGGTTCGGGTAAACGGCTTACCAAAAGGGCGCGAAGTAGGTTCACCTCACGAGGAGAGCCGTCTGCGGCAGGTTGCAGGCAAGTGATACTGGTCATTTCCCCGAGGATGAACAAAGCCCTTTGGTCCCCCAACGGTTGTTGAGAGAGCTGAAAAAGCTTTGCTATACGGGCGGCTGCTGATGGCGAGTACTGGTGACGAAGGTATGTTTTGAGGGCGACATAGTAACAGTCAGAGGTTGGGGGGTTAGGAGCGAGTCGCTCCGGGGTCACCAATGTGACAGGCCGAGAGAAGTTTGTGACTCAAAGGCAGGATGAAATCAACTGAGTAACTTTATTACAGAACATAAGTTTTTATATACATAAACTCCAGGCAAAAAGGGCATAAAAGACATAACAGGCAATTTCATGTTCAACGGCACTGCACCGGTTAACAGTCAACGGTGAGAAAAACAGATATGTTATTTCAGATTCTTGTCAGTGCAAGGGGAGAGTGAAGATACAAGCATAGTATATACACAAAATGAAATGTCGTTACTATGTATGATCGTGAGACGCACGGTTGGTACAACAGGGAAAGCAGCTGATTGTGGAAAGGAATATACTATCCATGAGAAGTATTAAAAAAATAGATAAAATATTCTAAGAACAGTAACAACGTTGAAGTAGATCAGACTTAACTCGTGTCAACCTGTTCAACAGAAAAGAATTTCCAACATGTTTGATATTCTGAAGTCCCACCGATTCAACCGCTAGATTAGGAAGATCATTCCACAATCTGGCCACAGCTGGAATAAAACTTTTAGAAGCTGTGTAGCCTAGTATTGAATCTTACCTAGTACTTCCCAGAGGATAGTACAGTCAGGAAAGATCTAAATACTAAGGATCTTCAGAATTATAAAAAAAATCTTATGGAGCATGAATGAAGAACTAACAGAACGACGGTGCAAGAGATTGATAACTAGATTAGGAATAAGAAATTCAATAGACCGAAAATTTTCGTCAAATGAATTAAGATAAGAGTCAGCAGCTGAAGACCAGACAGGAGAATAATATCATCATTATCAGCTTCACACACTCCAGCTATTTTACGGAATGTTTGTGGCACCATTCGTTATGTCATATTTACGTAAAATGAAAAACAAATATGAAATTCCTATAAATCCAAAACATAAAATTTTATCGCTAAGTTCTACCATGGAAATTAAAAAAGGAAAAATATAGATCATGAATTTTCAGTACCAACAACACTTTACAACATTTCCAACAGTAATTGTATTTGTTAAAACAAATTAATTTTGGCTCCCAAACAAAGCATAGATAATATCATTTTGTTCACCTTTTATATTTTTCCGTGATTTTCTTTTCTTTTATTTCAGATTAATACTTCAAAAGGAATATGACAGACGGGCATAAAAAACTACCCTTATATCGATTACATTATCTTTATTATCACCTTCACTATAAATATTTATGAACAAATCTTCAATCTTTGACAGAAGATCGAGCGGTACTGAAGTTGTTGATTTACCATAGACCAATACACGTCCAGAACTTGAACGAGAGAGAGAGAGAGAGAGAGAGAGAGAGAGAGAGAGAGAGAGAGAGAGAGAGAGAGAGAGAGAGAGAGAATCCAATGCCTTGATAACTTGAACGATTTGAATTTTCCAGGGAGAATTGGAGCGAAACTGACAGGGTAAACATGTCTAAGAGACTCTTCTACGATAATAACTGTTAACTTAGAGAGAGAGAGAGAGAGAGAGAGAGAGAGAGAGAGAGAGAGAGAGAGAGAGAACTCTTCTACCTTTGATAACCTCCATGGTTGACCTAAATTTCCGAGTGTCGACGGGACTGCTTATCTATGTTTCGCAAATTCGGAAAAAAATGTTCCTTCTATTGGATATCGGTGTTGCCTCTGGAAGCGCCATTTTATCTAATTGTCTGTATCGTTTAAAGGTTTATGGTTTAAAGGTCACTCATGAGTGGCAGAGGCAAGGGACAGGACAATGTTCTAGAGACTGACCATATATACCTATAATCAGGGCTCAAGACCATCTCCACCAAAGCTACGACTAGGGAGGCTTGGCAATGGCTGTTGATGACGCAGAAAGTAGACCTATAGGCTGCCCCGAAGCCCCCATCCTTAGCTCACGAGGAATGTGAGGCTGCAGACACTATTAGAAATTGTCGAGCTTGAGCATTACTTGAACTCCCGACCAGAAGATTGCGAGGCATGAATGTTTCCTATGTATTTTACTTAAGTTATTCAATCATTCCGCTTATGCATCACACATTGCATGTTTGTAAATACATACAGTATGTATTAATTTTAGTGTGAATTACAATATAATCGCACGTCCTAGGTGCCTTATTGTATCTTATGATATATACATGTATGAATGAATGAATGAAAATATGTAAATTCATTTAATCAAAATGAGTATATCTTTCCTCGATCAAAACTTATTCTTTCTCTAAAAGATAATACGAATATTTGCATGCGTATGTGTGCACACACATCGAAATGAACAGAACCAAAATCTGTAACTGAAACGCGATATCAATATGATCATTGCTTATACAGACTCACTAATAAACACTCGCAGCTTCCTTTAATTGCGTTGAAATACAAGTCCCTTTATTCATGATCATTATGTGGAATTAATTACTCGAATACTGTTACCAGACACGTCCCGATTTCGGAAAAGTAACTGATGTAAGCATTGTTTTAGGATATTTAGGATAATTAAGGAAGGGGCTGAATACAAAATAAAAGGACCTTCAAATTTGATAAACTAATTAATCAGTAATTCTTGCCCCTAGATCACTATTTGATAATTAATGAAAGATATGGAAATCGCATACAAGGTTTTCAACAAGCAAGCAATGAAATAATATTAATTTGGGTGTTCTGAATCTTCCTTTTGCGATACTAAACAGAAGTTGATGGTTAATATAAAGATATTATATTTTTGTATGAAAACAATGTATTAACGTTAATTTGAGGATTCTGAATCCAAAGTAAATAGTATGCCACCCTACAGTTCTGGGTCTTGACCTTCAGTTTTGAGAAACAAACTGCCTTCCATATTTTTGTCCCCACAACATAAGTTGAAAATTAATGTAAAGATATTAAGCGAGCATACAATTTTTTAGTGAACAATGTCTTATGCTAATTTGAGGGTGTTGATTCTAAAAATTAGTGTCAGCAACCCTCAGTTTCTGGTCTGAACCTTTATGTTTGAGTAACAAAATGGCCAAAACTTTTACATAAGTTTTTCCATTATTGTAATGGTTTTAGTTCTACTGATATAAATACTGAAGACGTAAATCATAAATTACAGTAGACAATTAAGTATTAATGTTTCACTACAATATTTCCACTAAAAAGTATATGTTTATCTAAGTGAATTTTAATGTATTAGAAATTTTGTCACCTTAAGGAAATTAGATCATAACAACATTTGTTGCCACCTTAGTCTAAATTGTTACTACATATTTCTTCTCACTATACACATAAACATCCATCAGTGTATGTCAGTTTAGCTTTCCAGCAATTTGATAACCAAAAGATCTCATGATTGAACCGTACACATGCAAATTGTGAATTAAACATGATTGTTTGCAGTTTTATACTACAATTTCGTTGCGCACCATTAGAACAGGGGGAAGAGTCAGGATCTTTTGCACAAAACTTCCACTGACATATGCACAACCCATATCAGTAACTTGCCGTAGCTTTGGTGTAGTATTTGTGCTTGTTTCCATACCTCAGCTTGGTGATGTGCCTTACTGTGTCATATGTTGGTTGTAGTCTCTTGTATTTGCCCTTTGCAGATAAGTATAATACGTGCTTTGTCACAAATTGCTATTTCATTTGTCAGTTTGTAAACGAAACATATGAACCTCTTTAATACTTTGAAAGCATTACTTGTAACATCTTTAGTGCCTAGGTCTGCCAAGAGTTGGGAGTGAATTCGGAAGACTTTCCAGTCTGATTTCTTTCCAAGGACAGCAGAGTATTAAACATCGTCCCAACCCGATATGGAATGGAATGATAGCAAAGTGTTTGTATGAACACTGGATAATGGAATGTGGATTTGCATGGGGATATATTTTGGCGTCTTGTAAGTTCCTATCTTCACCCATGGCTGAGTGCATCTCATCTTGACAACATGTGCAATTAATAATACAAGAATATCAGTCTCGTTGTGCAACAATTACTTTCTCGTGGGGTGCTTGAAGGAGCGTTGTGTACTTGTGTCCATTGCTAGATCAGATGACCTCTCAACAATAGAATCTTTAAATCCCCCAGCCACTACAACTTTGGTTGGAACAGATGAACCCTTTCTTATCAACTGTTCAGAAAGAGTCTGCCAGGTCTGCCTTATCATCTCCAAGTGACAGGAAATTGGTCGAATTTTGTGGTAGAGGAACACATATATTATCTATTCTGCATATTGGTCTCGTGTTTTGTATCCGCTTTTTACTGATACCAGTCTTAATGGAACTGTCTTAATATGTGTCAAACGTTACATCAATCAATACTGCTAAAATTCTTCACGATTATCAAAACTGACTTTCAAAACACATCTGCATATTCACTAAAGGTTGTAACTCTATAGGGTTTTCCAAGGACCATAACAAGCGCTTGACCATCTATCACCAAGTAAATGATACCGCTGAGTGTCATTGCGTTGAAGGTAGGATATCTTGAGTTAAAACATCCGCTAAGAGAGAATTATTACCTGTGTACATATTTCCATTTGATGAGGGTAATGAAATTGACACCGGCATTAGTTCATACTGCAGAGTCTGTTCTATATTCACTTGTGACAGCTTATAAGACGCCTTATAAGCTGCCACAAGTTGCAAAATGTTTCTATCACCTTTAATTGCACTCTTTTCCAGAATTTGTGTATTGGAAATGATATGCTCTGCAGTAACAGATGGTTCAAGAAATCGCTTCTCAGCAACCTCTTTTACTTGCTACTAACCTAACGTGCCTGCATTATTAACGAATTCTAGATATGTTTTCAGGCTAAATCCTTTGTGGAAATATTTCGGAGAACTATACATGTATACTTACTGAAAACATCAAATTTAATCAAAGCTTTCAATAACTTTTCTTCATCAAGACTGTCACGCTTTATCCTTGAGGACTTTACTTCATTTTGAATATAGTCATCTACTTCACCCATCGGCATTTGACCTGTTTGATATTCTATATTACTTATAAGGTTGTATGACAGTGCCTATTCACTAAAGGCTATAATGGATTTAGTGATTCCAACACTATCAACACTCCCCTTTCCTGTGAAATTCACCATTCCTTACTGTGATTTGGCTCCACTTGATGAAAATTCTTATCTGAACCCTCACTACGAAATTTCCATCCAGTAACTCAACACCTGCAGGACTTCTTTTGGTAGGCGGTTCATTTTTCCCAGATTAAAGAGTTCCCCCATCTATCATAGTAATTATGATAATATCTAAAGAAAAAAAGACAGTGTCCTCTTGAAGGTATCCAAGTACAGGTCTTAATTTCCGTCACGCTGTGCTTT
>NC_090734.1:73686403-73721403 GCF_036898095.1 Palaemon carinicauda
TTCTGCTTTGTCTATTCAAATCTTCTATCATCGTATGTAATTCCTTCCATGATTCTCTAAACACAACTATGTCATCTGTTGACCTTAAGTTGTTGAAATTTTCTCCATTAGAATTAATTCCTACATTTCACCAATCTAAATTCTTAAAAACTTCTTCTAGACATGCTGTGAATAATTTAGGAGTGATAGGATCTCCTTATCTAACTCCTTTCTCAATCGAAATTTTTCACTATCTTTATATAGTTTTAGGATTGCTGTATTTCCTGTATAGATATTTTCAATTGTTCTAACATAAGATTCTTCTATTTCTTGTTTTTAAAGAACCTCCATTACTTCATTACTGTTTTGACGCAATCAATGGCTTTCTGATAGTCTAAAAAGCCACACCTATTGGTTTGTTATACTCAGTTGATTTTTCATTAGCTTTTTAATTACATGGATACGGTCAGTTGTTGGCTACCCACTTCTAGAGCATGCGTGCTTTCTTCGTTGAATAAAGTCAAGCTTTCTATTCAGCCTAATATGATCTTTGCAAATATTTTATGTATTACGGAGAGTGCGTGTATTTAGGTTGTAATTTTTCAGGTATTTTGTCTCCCTTTTTGTGAATTAGTATATTAATAAAGTTTTTCCAAGCTGTAGGTTTAGAGCATTCTTGCAGATATTTAGTGTAGAGGTTTGTGAGTTTTACTACTATGAAATCTCCTCCATCTATTATCAAATCAATCTTTAGGCCATCTACTCTTGCTGCTTTGCCTGTTTTCATACCTATTAATCCTTTTTTTACTTCTCTCTCCTACTGTTACTTCTGGTACCAGCTCAGGTGTTTCATTATTTCTATTGGCCAATTTATTACTATTGTATAGCTTTGTACAGAAATCCTCTGTAATTTCTATCACTCCATCTCAATTATGGATAATATTTCCCTTTTCATCCTTCAAAGCAAACATCTGTTGGCACCCTGTTCCAAGTCTTATTTTCAATAATTTGATGCTTCTTCATTTCTTTAGCATTTCCTCAATTTTTGTCCGATTGTGTTTACAGATATCTTGGGTTTTTTCTGGTTTGTTTAATGTTTTATTTCTTCTCTCTTGTATTTTACCTTCATTTCCAATCTTTTATTTATTAGGTTTTTTGGTCTTCTCTGATAGTTTTCCTTGATTTTGATTAGGAACTCTCCCACCTATCTCTTGTGCTGCTTCCTATGAAAAATTTTTAAAATACTGTTCTTTTATTCTTTACTAGCTTCCATTTCATCATGTAGCTAGGAGTACATATTTTGTATTGCTAAACTGTCATTCCTTGGGCCAATTTGAAATTTACCTACTGCTGATTCTCCTCTCTTATTTTGACCTACTTTAGCATTGAAATCGCCCAAAACCAATGTAAATTTAGTCTTATTTCATAGATATCTCCAGAGCTTCGTAAAAACTTTCTCTCTCTCTCTCTCTCTCTCTCTCTCTCTCTCTCTCTCTCTCCTCTCTCTCTCTCTCTCTCTCTCTCTCTCTCTCTCTCTGTATGTATGTATATATAGCCAGACACTTGCTCTTTATTATATAAGAAAGACATCACATCCTCCTCTGTCGCTTTCTTTCTATCCAACCCCATTTCACCAGATGAAAATGGAATGATAACATGATAACGAGCTATAAACAACATATTTGTTCCTTGTCGCTTGAATGGTAAGAATTCCGGCAGTCGAGAGGAAACAATGCGGATCGGAGGAGGCTCATTATGTGAAGACTGCATTCTTCTTCCTCATCTCCGAAGATGAGACAGATCAACTGACCTTAGAAGAAGGATGAAAAGGAGCAAGATAAAGAGGAGGAGGCGCGAATTATTGAAGGGAAATAAAAGGGAACTATTTTGCTGAGGAGAGAGAGAGAGAGAGAGAGAGAGAGAGAGAGAGAGAGAGAGAGAGAGAGAGAGAGAGAGAGAGGGGTGCATTGTTTCCTTTGAAGTGATGTATAATTGAAATCTTTTCCTTTCAAGCGCAGCAGCAGCATTCAAACGCCGCTGGATAGTCAAATATAGATTGGCCTCTGTTGTTCGCGGGGCGTCTTCGATTTGTAAACACTGGCTGTTGCATAAAGGACTGAGCTCACTTGCTGGCTCACCCAGTAGAATGCGCTGAAGTCGGTCAGGCTTTATAAAGCAACGCTACCAATTCCATGAACATAGAGGTCATGGATAGAACAGAGGTCGCCAGTGGCAGAGAAGTCCAAGGTGGGATGGAGGTCACAGATAGAAGTCAGGTCAAAAATGAACAAACGAGCCAGGATGAGAGGTCAAAGGTTAAGGGTAGATGAATCCATTGATGAAAGATAGGTCATAGATGACAGAGAATCTGTATGAGAGTAGGCCAAAATATGAGAGCACAATTTCATGAAAACAAAAATTATTACCCCAAAAGATACTCTATGGTGGACTTTGTTTAGCAATTTCTCTGTTAATATTTGAATTCAAACCGATTACAGCCATTCGAAAAAAAAAAATCTTTTAATTGCATATTGAATGAATAAGTGGGTATATAACCCGACCCTAGGACTAGTTACACTAAGACAGATGACCAAAGAATGGAGTAAATAAAATACTGTTTAAAACCAGGCTATCTTCACCCTGGCTGCCACTACCCAACTGGACTAACGACCAGGTAAATCATTTGGTCCACCTCTCTCTCTCTCTCTCTCTCTCTCTCTCTCTCTCTCTCTCTCTCTCTCTATATATATATATATATATATATATATATATATATATATATATATATACATTTATATATATGTACATATACATATATATACATATGTATACATATATATTCATATATATAATGTATATATGTGTGTGTGTGGGATGTATATACATAAATATGCATATATATATATATATATATATATATATATATATATATATATATATATATGTGTGTGTGTGTGTGTGTGTGTGTATGTATATATATACATATATATATGTATATATAATTACGTGTGTATATACATACATAAATATATATACACACACACACACATATATATATATATATATATATATATATATATTCAAATAAGCCATATATTTTTTAAACATTGATGTCTGGATTCTCTTTACGACCTGGGGATCAGAGCCCCAGGCGAAATCACACAAAGATAATAGCTTCTGACCGGCCGGGAATCGAACCCTGGTTCAGGAAACTTGTATGAACAATGACTTACTACTTGGCAACGTGCCAAGTGGTATGCCACTGTTCATACAAGTTTCTAGGACCAGGGTTCGATACCCGGCCGGTCAGAAGCTATTATCTTTGTGTGATTTCGCCTGGGGCTCTGATCCCCAGGTCGTTAAGAGAATCCAGCCATCAATGTATAAAAAATATATGGCTTATTTGAGTATGAAAAACACGTCTAAATTTGCAAAATTTATCATATATATATATGTATATATATATATATATATATATATATATATATATATATATACATATATATATATATGTATATATATATTAATATATATATATATATATATATATATATATATATATATATATATACTTATGTATACATATACTCTATATATATGTATATATATAAATATATACATACATATACTATATATGTATATATATATATATATATATATATGTATATATATATATATATATATATATATATTCATACACATGACTATTAATTTCTTCCTGCCTATCCATTTTATTTCTCTTCGTCATTCTCCACTTTCACTACTCATTAATTATTTTTTCTCTGAAGACCTATTTTTATTATTTCATTTGTGGTTGTTCACCGGAAGGGTAAATCAATTATACAGGGATGTATAATTTCCTCTCTCTCTCTCTCTCTCTCTCTCTCTCTCTCTCTCTCTCTCTCTCTCTCTCTCTCTCTCTCTCTCTCTCTCTCTCTTCTTATAAACAAGATACAAAGGAGCCCTGTAAAGATAAGGTACAAAACCAAGTAGAATTTGATTGCTATCAATGTTCTTTCATTTCAAATTAATTGACAATCGTTAGCTGGAGGAATTTTCTTTCGATTACATAACAAATGACATAAGAGGTCCTCACTTTTCAAATTCTAGTGAAAGCGCACCAAATTCATTGCACTTGAGAGCAGATTCACAATTTGAATAAGAAAATATTAACATTTCTTGTGAAATACTAATGCGTGAACAATCCCCGTAGCCTATTCTGTCAATGTAAAGTAAATAAGTCCTTGCATTTCTCATTAATTGTCAATGAAAAAACATCAAAGTCTTTTAATATAAATAACACAATCTTTGCATTTCCGTTACAATAAAATCCATGAAAACTACCAAATTTACTATATTTCCACTCATGAATAACATACAGTAGCATTCTCAAATGAATATGGAAAATCGCTGGAAAATCCCTTCAATTTTCCATGAATCCTTTCCTTCCCATAACCACTAAAAAAATAACATAAGACAATCTTTTTCATTTCCTAAAGAATTAGAGTATAATACCAATCCCAGTATATTGCATACCTCTCCAGAAAAAAAGATGAAATTCTTTATATTCTCAAAAATGAAGCAAAAATTCTCCTTTCGAGATCAAATAAATTAGAAAATGGATTTTCAGACAAGTACAGTATGTCTTAAAAGTCTAGAATTTAAATGCCAGATTTTAGGACTACCCAGCAAATACAAGAAAAGCTCTTGGTGGCATTCCTAAAAGGGCCCTCAACCAAAGAGAAATCGTCTGGTAAACTTCTGTTGTCCACAAGTTATAGGAAGTAAAGCAACCGAGCATAGCAACAAGAAATCCTGCCAATAGAACGCGACCAAAAGATGAATAATGAAAGTTGTGGATCAAAGAATTTTCTGTGCTAATAAACTAGATTGGATTTATGGAATTTAGGCCATACATAAAGGCACTGGAGCTGGGGATGCCGTTCAGTGCCGAGGTATACCTAGGGATAAAACCCACGAGGTTGTAATTTGGAATCTAATGCAAGAGAGACTGGACAGCAAGATGGATGAAAGGAAGAGCCTTTTTCACTATCGATTGTTTGAATTTAGATGTTCATAGGTCCAAAACTTCATGAATTCAATCTTGGTTGTTAAAATCTGGATCTTTGATGGCTCTGATAATGAAAGAACTTGAAGTTCATAGCCAAGAATTTTCAGTGATTAAAATATACGAATCAGTAGCTCTCCTTATAAGGCAATTACGGATTCTTTTCGGTGAGCGCAGCTCTGAAGTTGTACTGTTTCAAACGTTCAAAGTTTCGAATCATAGAAGACTCAAATCAACAAATTTCAAAATTGATGAAGTTTAGTGTCATGACCGTTCCGATTTCATTAAGTTCCGAATGTGTAAAGTCTCAAGGCTGCATATCATTAATACAAAAGGTTTCGACTCCTTAATAATACAAATGTTCGAATTCTATGGTCACTACAGTATACTAGACGACTCTGTCTCGATTGACGGATCGGAAATTATGTTCTTGCTTTGCATATCAGCTTAATTTTCGTATTCTGTGACCATGACTATTTTAGTAGGCAGGTAGAAGGAATTCATAACCCTGGAAAATAAAGGTAGACAGGTAAAATAATAAAGCATAACGAAAATGTAAGGTGCATACGAAAATGAAGGCGGAAGGGGAAGAAAGAAAGGTGCATACAAATAAACTGATAAGAAATATTAGAAAAAGTAGGTCTATAACAAATAAAGATGGACAAGAAAGACTGGAAACGAAAGGTCCATAAAAAATTGAAAAGATAATACCACACGAAGTAAGATAGAAGAAAGAATAAGGAAATTGAAGACCATAGCAAAGAAAGATAGAATAAAGACTGGAAAAGAAAGGGACATGAACAAACAAACGTGGGGCATATTACTCATGGGAGCCATTTTTTCTTTGGGTGGAGGGGCAAAGGCAAAGGCAAAGGCAAAGGCAAATTTTATTCTATCGACCCCTTCCGGAGTATGAGAATTACAAAATTACACAGATATATATATTTTACACAAAAACTACAAAAAGAAGAGACCAATAGATTACAACTATATTTATGTACACATATACTCAGTAAGTACATAATTAACGCATAAAAGGTATTCTGACAAAGGAAAGTACATACATTGAAAAATAATATCAGAATAATGAAAATCCTAGAAAGTATTAAATCTAAAATAAAGACATTATAAGGTTAACAAACCTTGCAAGTCTTTTCAGTTCTCTAGCATTACTTGTATTGAGGAGCAGACTGAATTTAAAAGTGGTAGGTCTTCTACAATAGTAGGGCTTTAGGTATCTCTCTCTTATTTCTCTAATCACAGGACAAACTAAAACATAATGGTATTCATCCCCAACTTCAATGCCGTTGCATAGTGTGCAAGAGTGCTGATTCTCTTGCCTAGAATATCTTTCAGTTGCTACAGGAAGTTTGTGGGTACCACACCTATATTTACTAAGGGCAATTCTTTCTGGAATATCTAAATTTATAATATACTTTTCTTGGCCAAATTCTGTCTTAAAAAGTTTATAATTACTACACAATATATTTCTTTCTACTTCTGCATACCTCTGTTGTCTCTCTATATCTTTGAGTTTCATTTCTAGGCTATTTATTATCCACGTATGATTGAAATTTTCTGGATGCTCCCATATATTTGACATACCACATGAATCAAGGATAGTTTTAATTTTATGGATCCAACTAGACTTATACTCATTCGACTCGTATAGAATTCTAAGAAAACGATAAAAAACATTTGACAATTTTGACGCCTTTGATTTTACAATTCTCAACCAAAATCCAATCATCCGTTTGCAAATAGATATTTCAATTTTGAATCTGCCAAGATCCCCATATACCATGCAGTTTGCTGTTCGCTTGTTCACACAGAGCTGATTTTTCATGAACTTCTTGTGAAATGCTTCAACATGATCTAGTTTGTGGTAACCCCATATTTCACAACCGTAAGTCAAAAGGGGGGGGGGCGTGGTTCCCAACCTACACCCAACAGAAAGTAGCTATACCTAAATATATATAAGAATCATCACAGGTGATAAAAACCTGTAAATTTCTGTTAATAAGTAAATATATAAACAAATTGACAAATCTCTGCGATGGAAAAATATACATAAAAACGAATGTAAGAAATATTCTAGAATCGATATCTAGGAAAATATACTTTATTTTCAGCCATTTGGTCATTGTTAGAGAAGAAGAATAAGATCTATCTTTGATAATATCTCTTTAACTATATACAATTCCTTAAAATTTCTAGGTGCAATTCTTGATTTCAAATTTACTTTTGAGAAAACCATTCGATCTGTACCATTCAAAGGTAGTACTACACAATGGTGCCATTTTTTTTTATTTTTTTCCCTCCCAAAACATGGTCAAATTGTGATATCTGACATCTCTCTGTGGTCACGCTGACTACGACTACATAAAAAAAACCACACTTTGTAACATTACTGAGGTGGAGGCAAAGCTAAACCACTGCCTCAAGTTTCGGTGGTTCTGTAATGAATCAGTCTAGTACCATCCTGTAATTTGCAAGCTACGGAATGTAGGACTTAAGTTTCTTCCAATAACTGACGTTGGACTAATGATGTTGGGTTAGGTTACTCTAGGTTTGAAATAGCTAGTCTAAACGATACCTGTGAACTGTAAGGGTTTCTGAGATAAACTAAGTATAATGAGAGGACTAATGAAATCATGACTTACTCCCACTGATAACTAACTCAACATACTAAGCTCCAGTAAGCCTGGGTAAACAAACATTTGATGAATACCATAGCTTGACTTGGTGAAATACTATGTCTAACAGGTTGAAATGAAATGCAGTTTATGAAATTTACAATCACAAATATAATTGAAGTTCATTAAGAAATTACATATCCCTTAGCTGATCTATTAATCATAATGAACACAGATTATTTAACACTTGATTGGTTTCTTAAAAAAAAAAAAAAAAAAAAAAAAAAAAAAAAAATGAAAATGTGAGTTATGCTGTATCTTAAGTAAACATCACAGAACTTATTGAAGCTTTTAAACAAAACAACTATAAAATTTACACTGACTTGGTAATGTGATCCCAAATTAATATAATATAAATTACAAATGTGATCCTTACAGCTAATAGCTCTTGGAGATGAGACTGACTATGGTTTTTTTTTTTTCTAGAGAAAAAAAAACGTGGTCTTACAAAACATAAAATTTACCTGTTAGTTTCACCGACGCCTTTTACCTATAGGAAACTAAGGGACGTTACGAACGAATCGCGGAAAATAAATCATATCTTAATAATAGAATTATTTGTTATAAAATTATGTCCCTTCATAATTCAAATTAGCTTTACAAAAATATTACTTTGATTCATGAAAAATTATGAATCACAATTCAGATTTCATATTTGATGATGATAAAGTTTTAAATCATAAAGTTATAAAGGAAAATTTTACGACAATATTAGGTAAAAATTAAACATATTTAAACCAAAGAGAAGATTTTAGCAATTCTGGGTAATTTAAACCTTATTTTTGGATTACTCAATGAATAAGCTTCTAACCACAAAACCATAAATAGTTTCATAGATCAAACTAAAATAAACAGTGTGGTTTCTCAATTCACCACAAGTACCTTAAAGTTTAGTCATTAAGCTTTGACAATGAAACGAAAATTACAACAAACAAAATAAATATCGATTATGATTTTTTCATTTAATATTTGAATGATAAGATTTTAGATAAGATCTTATATATATATGGTTTATTTGCTCTTCCCTTGTTTCCTTTCCTAACTGGGCTGCTTTCCTTGTTGGAACCCTTGGACTTATAACATTTTGCTTTTCCATTCAAGTTGTAGCTTGGCTAATAATAATAATAATAATAATAATAATAATAATAATAATAATAATAATAATAATAATTGTCGCGAACAAAGTGAGTGACCTTATATGAAATGCCAACATTTTCGCGACCGAATCTAGCCCAGGCAACCCAGAGTCAATATCTATATTGACTCTAAGTCAACCCGTAGCGCAGTCATTCCATTTTATTATTATCGCCGGGTGAGGGGACCATCTGATATTTTCGGCGGCAAGGTCAATAACTCCTATACCAATCAATATATTCAAATAAGATTTTAAGGGATTATCTAGATATATATATATATATATATATATATATATATATATATATGTATATATATATATATATATATATATATATATATATATATATATATATATAAGCTTTGTTTCTGACAATTTTCATGTTCATACCTGCTATAGGCAAGCCATGGATGACACTTGTGTTCGTAAATGACGATTTTTATCGAGAAAAAAAATCAGTGAGGAGTAGCAAACTATTCCTAGAATTTTGCAGATACCCAAATGATTTTAATAGGGGTCGATGGGTGTTATGTGAAATACATTCTTACCAATTTTTGTATTGATACGTGCCATAGAAAAGGCACAGTAGCCATTTTTCGATATCCGTAGGAGGCTGATTTTTGGCTGCGCAGGAATTTATGGGATGGATATTTACTTTGCCCATACCAATTTTCCTGTTGGTATGTGCCATAGAAAAGCCACAGCAAACGTTTATTTCGGTATGGGTTGAATGGTTATTTTTGGCCGTGGAGTAAATTGTTCCGAGAATAATTCACATACCTAAATGAAAATATTAATATTTAAAAAAAAAAAAAAACCCTATTATGGTTAAATGAATAAAACTATATTAACATGATATCAGATTATTTTTTTTTTCTCGTCTGAATTTTATTACCGTTAGGCTATAGTGCAAAACTATATTTAATTTTTTTCATACCTATAAAAGTGATTTATAGATGATTGAATAATTTCTTCTCTTTTGACCATATACATGTACTACCATATTCTCTCATCTATACCGAGATCTTATGATGCCCAAAAATACGATGAGGAGTCCATACGTAGGAATGGAAACAAATAATGGGAAGAGAAAAAAAGTAATAGTATGTCCTGAAATGAAAAAAAACAAAAATATACCTTTAAGAATTAACGTCAAATCTCTTTTTCTTGCCGTTGTTTTTCCCTTACTCTGGATCTGGTTCAGATAAAGGTCTAAGGTTTTAATGTCCCAATAGCGTCTGCAATAATAAGAAAAAAAGAAGAAACAAAGAAATAACTAAGAGCTACAGCCTATATCGCCCTTATATCTTGAAATTGCTACCTTTAGGCCTACCACTCTCTCTCTCTCTCTCTCTCTCTCTCTCTCTCTCTCTCTCTCTCCCTCTCTCTCTCTCTCTCTCTCTCTCTCTCTCCCTCTCTCTCTCTCTCTCTCTCTCTCTCTCTCTATATATATATATATATATATATATATAGGTAGTAGATTGGCCATGGCACCAGCCACTCGTTGAGATACTACCGCTACAGAGTTATGGAGTCCTTTAATTAGCCTGACAGCATACTATATAGGATCCTTCTCTCTGGTTACGGTTCATTTTCTCTTTGCCTACACGCACACCAAATAGTCTGGCCTATTCTTTATATATTCTCCTCTGTCCTCGTACTCCTGACAACACTAAAATTACCAAACTATTCCTCTTCACACAAAGGATCAACTAATGAATGCACTGTAATTGTTAAGTGATTACTTTCCTCCTGGTAAGGGTATAGGAGACTCTTTAGCTATGGTAAGCAGCTCTTCTGGGATAAGGACATTCCAAAATCAAACCATTGTTCTCTAGTCTTGGGTAGTGCCATAGCCTCTGTACCATGGCCTTCCATTGTCTTGGGTTAGAGTTCTTTTGCTTGAGGGTACACTCGTGCTCGGTATCTTATCTTTCATCCTCTTGTTTTGCTCAAATTTTTATAGTTTATTTAGGATATATTTATTTTAATGTTACTGTTCTTAGAATATTTTATTTTTCCTTGTTTCCTCTCCTCACTGGGCTATTTTCCCTGTTGGAGCCCCTGGCCTTATAGCATTCTGCTTTTCCAGCTAGGATTGTAGCATAGCAATTAATCATTATAATAATATTATTATTAATAATAATAATAATAATAATAATAATAATAATAATAATATATACATATATATATATATATATATATATATATATATATATATATATATATATATATTATATATATATATATATATATATATATATATATATATATAATTTATATACATATGTGTCTACTATACTATATATATATTTGTATTATTGTGTGTACATATTTACAGTACTTGCATATATGCGAAAAAGTAGAAGAAAAATTAAAATATTGAGATTATCCAGACTACAGTAATTTTGTCTCACTTCTTCAAAAGAAAGAAATAATCAAGAAAATTAAAATAGTCGGGATTATTTATATATGCGCATAAACAGTATATATATAGGATCTTTTGACTGGCCAGACAGTAATGCATTGGATCCCTCTCTCTGGTTATGGCTTATTTTTTCTTTGCCTACACTTACACAGAATAGTCTGGCCTATTCTTTACATATTCTCACCTTTCCTCATACACCCGACAACAGTGAGATACTAAACACTTCTTCACCCAAGGGGTTAATTACTGTACTGCAATTGTGCAGTGTACTTTCCTCTTGGTAAGGGTAGAAGAGACTCTTTAGCTATGGTAAGCAGCTCTTCTAGGAGAAAGACACTCCAAAATTAAACCATTGTTCTCTAGTCTTGGGTAGTGCCATAGCCTCTGTACCATGGTCTTCCACTGTCTTGGGTTAGAGTTCTCTTGCTTGAGGATACACTTGGGCACACTATTCTATCTTATTATTTTTTCTTCTTCTTGTTTTTTTGAAATGGTGTGTTGGGCAGGCTTAATAGAAGGGCCATGGATGCCTGGTGGTTTATCAAGAGGTTGTCTTTTCCTTTTCTGATTCTTTATCTTCTCAAAACCATCCTTACTGTCCTCCCTTCAGTTGAAGTGGCTATCCTGGAGGGTATTTAGCCTTGCATGGTGTATTGGCTCCTCCATGTTGACCAGTTTTTCCGACTTTTTACTATAGTCTATGGGTTTCATCAAGCACTTTATTTATAATTCTGTACATATTGTTTTTGTTATAATTCTTGTTAATCTAGTTTTTAAGTATAATGTCTCTTTTTTTATTTCTATTAATTCTTATGCTGTCTGGAGACATTGAGCGAAATCCTGGACCAGTACGTCCTAGATTTCGTCAATGTCGTCTTCTGTATTGCAATATTCGTGGTCTTTATGCAAATATTCAAGACCATACAGTTGCCTCCAAACATTATGATATTCTTTTGTGCTCAGAAACTCTGGTTTCTAATATGAGGCACTCATCTGAGCTCCTTATAACTGTTTTTAAGAAGCCAATAATGTTGAAACGTGATGCCATCCCTAGGGCCAGGGGAATGGCTGTGTATATTAGGTCTGAGTACCCTGCTTCTCATAAGTCCTGCTATCAATGTGGATGTCATGAGATTCAGGTAATAAAAGTTTGTGGCAGGCATAACAACTTTTATTTGTGTTCTATCAGAATCCAGACATGGATGATTCTATCTTTGATTGTCTTCTTACCATTACGGCTAAGATACAAGAAGATGATAGAAAGACTTCTTTTGTCTTTGTTGGTGATTTTGATACTCGCCATCGGGAGTGGTTAAGTTTTATCTCTCCTACCGATCGCCATGGCTTAAGAGCTTTAGACTTTGCCTCTGAATCAGGCTGTGAGCAAATCATAATGAAGCTACTCAGAGGTCTGGTAATTGCTTGGACCTCGTATACACTGACTCCCCTGGCGTTATAACTAGTAAGGTTGGTTCTCCAGTCGGGACATCTGATCATGCCTTGATTTCATTAGTAGTGAAGACTGAGCAGCCTGTCCCTGATATATCATACTATTGTAAAATTTATATGAAATCCCAACCAGACTGGAATGGGATTTTTCATGATCTTTTATGCTTGAATTGGTCACAATTATATAGTAGTGTAAATCCTGTTGTCCCTTTGAATGAGAATATAGTCAACATAATTGATAGGCGTATCCCTTCTCGTGTGCTAAGGTACCGAGTGAAGGACAAACCGTGGTTCAATGATGATTGTAGACGTGCTTATGTGGAGAAGCAGGAAGCCTATTATCTTTGGAAGGGTAACAGATCAGATTTGACCTGGAATAACTATACTCAGCTTCGAGCTTTTGCTCAGAGAGTTTATACCTCAACTGAAAAGGAGTACAATTTAACCATAAAAGAAACCCTTTCTGGTACAACTAAGGAACATAAATGGTGGTCTACCTTTAAATCTGCACTCTTTAGTGTAGATGCAACAGTTCCTCCATTACTTAAACCAGATGGTTCTGTCACTCACTGTCCAAAGGAAAAGGCAACCCTTTTGGCTGATGTTTCTGACAGTAAACAGAGTAATGAAAAACTTGAGCTTCCTCATTCATGTTTTCCTGAGGCTAAACTAACTAGTTTAGCTTTTCGATCTCGTGAAATTAAAGCTCTGTTGATGAACCTTGATGCTTATGGAGGTGTAGACCCAAATGGTATTTTTCCATTGTTTTTTATAAAGACAGCAGATTTCTTAGTTCCAAAGTTATCTGTTATTTTGCGCAAGTTAGCAAGAAGAGGAGTTTTTAGCACTTGTTGGAGGATTGGTAATGTTACTCCTCTGTGTAAATGTGTTTGTGGTAGCTCAAATCCCACTGATTACCACCCAATTTTCATAACTCTCATATTATCTAAAGTTTCTGAGCGTCTTCTTGCAAAACGTCTTAATAGGTTTGCTGAAGGTAATCATCTATTCCCTAGTTTGCAACTCGGTTTTCGTAAAGGCCTTGGAGCATGTGACGCCCTCCTTACAAACTCCAGTGCTGTACAGAAATCCCTTGATTGTGGTCAGGAAGTTCGTATGATTGGCCTTGATTTTAGTGCTGCCTTTGACCGTGTTAATCATGAGGCCATTATTTTCAAACTCAAACAGTTTGGAGTGGGTGGGTCGTTTCTTAGCATTATTATTGATTTTTTAAGTAATAGATCTCAAAGGGTTGTTGTTGGTGGGCACCATAGTGAGTATAGGAATGTGATATCCGGTATTCCACAGGGTACTGTTCTTAGCCCATTACTTTTCAGACTATATACAAATGACATGTGGTTTGGCCTTGAAAACAAGCTTGTTGCATATGCAGATGATGCTACTCTCTTTGCATCAATTCCATCCCCTGAATGTAGATCTGGGGCTGGTGAATCCCATAATAGACATTTAGCTAAAATTAGTGCATGGTCCAAATTATGGGGTAAGAAGTTGAATCCTAAGAAAACTCAAAGTATGATTATAAGTAGGTCAAGGACGGTGGCTCCTCAACATCCGGATCTCAGCATTGATAATGTTTCTTTTAATTTGTATGATTCCTTTAAAATTTTAGGTGTGATTCTCGACAGCAAATTTACTTTTGAGAAACACATTAGGTCTGTGTCTTCTTCAATTACACAAAAAAAATGGCTTATTAAGAAAGTCTTTTAAGATTTTCGGTGATCAATCTCTTCTGATGAAGTGTTTTAATTCTTTCATTCTACCTTGTTTTGAGTATTATTCTCCTGTCTGGTGTTCAGCTGCTGATTCTCATCTTAATTTGTTGGACAGAAACTTACGTTCTATTAAATTTTTTATTCCTGATCTAGATATTAATCTTTGGCACCGTCGTTCAATTAGTTCATTATGCATGTTGCATAAGATTTTTCGTAATTCTGACCATCCTTTACATTCAGATCTCCCTGGACAATTCTATCCTGTTCGTACCACTAGGCAGCCAGTTAATTTTAGTAGCCAGGCCTTCTCCATCATAAGGCTCAATACTACACAGTATTCTAGAAATTTTATTCCAGCTGTTACCAAGTTGTGGAATGATCTTCCTAATCGGGTTGTTGAATCAGTAGAACTTCAAAAGTTCAAAGTTGGTGCAAATGTTTTTATGTTGACCAGGCTGACATGAGTCTTTTTATAGTTTATATATGATATATCTGTTTTTGACGTTGTTAATAGTTTATATAGGACATATCTGTTTTCACATTGTTACTGTTTTAGATTGATTTATTGTTAACTTGTTCTCATCATTTATTTATCACCTTATTTCCTTTCCTCACTGGACTATTTTTCCCTGTTGGAGCCCTTGGGCTTATAGCATCTTGCTTTTCAAATTAGGGTTGTAGCTTGGCTAATAATAATAATAATAATAATAATAATAATAATATAAATAAATATATATATCCATGCACTTATATCTATGTAAATATATATATATATATATATATATATATATATATACATATATATATATATATATATGTACATTTATATATTTATATTTACATAGATATAAGTGCATGGATATATATATATATATATATATATATATATATATATATATATATATATATTCATACAGTATATATATGTATATATTTATATAATAATATATATATATATACATACATATATACATATATATATGTGTGTGTATACATACTCTGTATATGTGTAAGTGTAAGAAGCGACTGATGCTATGGCAATTATACTGCAATAAGATTTCATACACGATTTATCCTTCAAAAGAACGCATGTAACTTTTTCTGAAACATCTCATAGATAGAGTAAAAGAATCTTTTTTGAAAACCATATATATATTTATATATATATATATATACATATATATATATATATATATATATATATATATATATATATATATATATATATTAAATTCATCTCTCTCTCTCTCTCTCTCTCTCTCTCTCTCTCTGCTGAGATCGATTATACCGAGCTCTTTTGGCGTAAGAAGAGCCAAATTACTCGTCAAAGGGATGGTGGGGGATGGCACCAAAAGCGAGAAAATAGAGAGAGAGAGAGAGAGAGAGAGAGAGAGAGAGAGAGAGAGAGAGAGAGAGAGAGAGAGAGAGAGAGAGAGAGACTATGGATGGATTCTGGCTTCACATACTGTAGAATATGAGTGGGAATATATATTTATTTAACTTTATCTCCAACTTTCAATATATATATACACACATATATACATATATATATATATATATATATATATATATATATATATACATAAATATATATATATATATATTTATATATATACATATATATATATGTATATCTATATATGTGTATATATATATATATATATATATACGTGTATATATATATATATATATATATATATATATATATATATATATATATATATATATATATATATATATATATATATCCATACATACATATACATATAGATATATATAAATATATATATATGTATATCTATATATGTGTGTATATATATATACATATGTTTGTGTGTGTATATATATATATATATATATATATATATATATATATATATATATATATGTATATATATATACATACATATATATACATATATACTAACGAAAGAAGGAACGAGTTGAATAAAACCTATAACTGTTCAGTTGAAGAGCAATCAAAAGATGAAGAATTGCAGAAAAAACCATAACCAATAGGAAAAGGAAACGAACAGAACAGAAAAAAAGGATAAGTACATAAAACTAAGAAAGGAAAAATTAGAAATCAAATAAGAAACGCTAAGAAATCAAAATAAATAACTCTTTTGATTATTTGGAAATAAGGAGAAATCCAAATAAGCCGTGGGATGAAGTGATCCCGGAGGATGGGGGCTTAGCGATATATCACTCCTTTCAAAACAATGTTTCGAATAAGTTCTGGATCATGATCATAAGTCCAAATAACGCAATATTTGAAAAAAAAAAAAAAAAAAAAAAAATTTCGAAACCGAATTTTTACCCAACTTCATAAATATGAAGCAAATAAATAATAAAGCAAGAGCAATCAGAGATTGTTAATATGCAATTAAAGTCTACGGACATATCTTGATGTACTGTAGATGGTGAAAATGCAATGTTGATCCAGAATCGTGATCTTGATCCGTATCACCTCCAAACTTTCATGGTTTCTTCCGATTTTGTGAAAATCCAATGAATCAATTGTTTTACCGTTATCTTTAAAGTTGTGGAAAATGGAAATCCAGATCTAGACCCCGGCTCCGGTACCACATTATCCTCAAAAGCTAACGGGGTTGTCATTGGCCAGAGATCTATCTCTGGTGAAAATTTCGTAAGAAAACTGTCAGTTTTAACGTTATCTTTGAAATGGAAATCAGGATCTAGAATCCGCATCATCTCCAAAATATGATGAAGTCACCCATGACCTACGCCATATCTTCAAAGAAAATTTCATTAAAATCCGTCAAGTAGATATGACGCAATCCTGTCCACAAACACACACAGACAAATAAATAAATGAATAAATAAACCGACTCGATTTAAAAACCTCCTCGGAGGAGGTAAGAAGAGGATAGTCTACATTATACCGGTTTGAAATATGATCCAGATATTTTAGAGTTGAGAGGGCAGAATTTCAACAATGCACTGGGGCCCTGAAGGCCATTAAGCGCCTAGATAATATTGGAAAGAGTTCATGGTCCAGATAGTCCCAAATCCATAATTATGGTCTCTAATAATACCGAATTAAGAATGGTACTGAAATCAAATGTAAAGTCGAGATAAACCTTGATTTAAAACTAAATTCTCGATAATACTGGTTTAAAAAAACTATACTACAAATACTAATGAATTCAAAACTAAATTTCAGGTGCTACTAAATACATAATATATCACATTTACTACTTAATTAAAAACTAAATTTCGGATACTACGGATTTCATAAATATATTATAGATACTAATAATTTCATAAATAAATTCCAGATACTGGAAACATGATAAATTGCATATATTACTGAACTAAAAAATTTATTACAGATACTACTGACTTTAATAAAAGGTCCAGATACTATTGGATTCAAAACTATATTACAGATACTAATAAACTCAAAATATATTACAGATACTACTGAATTCAAAACTATATGGCAAAACTCATGAATCCAGAAATACATTACAGATAATACTGAATTCAATGCTAAATTCCAGATACTATTGAATTCAAATATATATTACAGATACTAATGAATTCAGAAATACATTACATATACCATTGAACTAAAACACATTTTACAGATGCCGCTGAACTAAAAATTATTTCATACACCATTGAATTAAAAACTATATTACAGATACTAATGAATTGAAAAATATAGTACAGATACTACTAAATGCAAAACTAAATTCAAGATATTACTGAATTCAAAACAAAATTTTGGATAGATCACAAATCAGAAGAAAGGCCAATAATCTAGATTCTAGAGCTATTGTCTGGACAACGCTAAATCCAGAACTACAGTCCAAATAACAACAGACTTGTGACTGTGGTCTGGGTTAACAACCGATTCAAAACTATGGTATGAATTCATCATGTAGGTAGGAGAACTGTCGTCAGGATGCCATTCGGAGCTACGGCCAAAGTACGACTAGGTTCAAAACTGTGATCTAGAGGAAACCAAGTACCGAACTGTGGTCTCAGTAATACGTGGATTCTAACAGACTCAAACTAGAGGGGCACTCAGTAGAGTATGGCTTTGCCACGACAAGTAGTCTTATTTTGCTCTTAACTCCACTGCTTACTTGTACTTCGATTTAGTTTCTTCAAAATCTTATTAATTTTTTCTTGAATCATACTCCACACATCCACCAAGTTTCAATTAAATTGCTTCTGTGGTATTTGCGTAATGTTGTTCACAGAAACAAATAAACTAACAAATTATTTTCCATTGACATAACGTTCCGATTATTTTTCAAATTACTGCTGCATACCTGTAATTTGATGTTCTTCATGCAAAAAAATTATAACTTCATCCCTGGGTCATACCCAACACGACTACCAAGTTTGGTCAAAATCGGTACAGTAGTTTTTGTGTAAAGTTGCTCACAGACATACAAATAAACAAACGACGACACGGGTGAATACATACTCTTCGCAAAATCTTCGATTTTGGCGAAGGTAATGATAATGTGATGGGTTTAGATTGGTAACTTTGGGACATATGGGCCACCGATGGAACCTAGGGGTCCATCCAGAGTCCACATGCAACCCAGCATTTGCGATATAAAGTACAAGTTAGAATAGGTTGGACAACGAGATGGAAGAAAGAAAACAGGAACCTAGGTATACTAAAAGGTTAAACAGTGATTACCTTATTTCCTTTCCTCACTGGGCTATATTTTCTTGTTGGAGCCCTTGGGCTTATAGCATTTTGCTTTTCCAACTGGGGTTGTAGCTTGGCTGGTAATAATAATAATAATAATAATAATAATAATAATAATAATAATAATAATAATAATACCGTTAGGGGTTCAAGTGACATTGCAAAAAATCCTTAAACAATGCCAACAGTGTACTGCGTGAGATGTATTACGAAATTGGATAATCCTGATTTAAAATCATTTTAGAATTATCACCAAAATAAGAGAAATTATATGGAGCCAAATTTTTTTAAAGAAAACTTCGGGTTCAGATCAAACTCTTCCGTCATAAAAAAAGAAAAAAAATATATACACTCCGATATGAGATCAGACTATTTTTTGATGATAAAAGAAAACTTCTGAGGGAAAAAAATATTTCGTTCCTTAATTAAACATGACGTCTCTTTGATCCCTGGTTGTGAAAGTCTCTCTCTCTCTCTCTCTCTCTCTCTCTCTCTCTCTCTCTCTCTCTCTCTCTCTCTCTCTCTCTCTCTCCTTATTCAGTGGAAAACTTACCAGATCTCTCTCTCTCTCTCTCTCTCTCTCTCTCTCTCTCTCTCTCTCTCTCCTTATTCAGTGGAAAACTTACCAGATCTCTCTCTCTCTCTCTCTCTCTCTCTCTCTCTCTCTCTCTCTCTCTCTCTCTCTCTCTCTCTCTCTCCTTATTCAGTGGAAAACTTACCGGAAATCTCATTAACTTGCATAGTAAATTATAAAAAAAAAAAACAGAAGAGCATAATGTGAAGAGAAAGCTAAAAGAGACAATATAGAAAAGATAGGTGTTAAAAATAACCAAAGCATCTGGTGCTTTTAATTCAAAAGAATGACGGCATAAGAATAAGGTAGATTTTGTGAAGGAAGCGATCATAATAAAGAGGTAAACATTGCAAAATGTTTATGAAACTTTAGGATAAAATTTTAAATTTATCAATTATTGATGGAATTATACTTGTTAATGTTGCAAAACACGAAAAACCCACTGATATTAAACGAAAGATTTAGTATTAGAGTTACACCTGATAATTTTGTGATACGTACAAACAAACAAAGCGATATTAAACTATTGAATTGTTAATAACGTTTTATACATCTGTCATTTCCCAATCAAAGCGATATCAAACAAATGAGACACTTCGTCAGCCTGTTATATCAGAATTCCTTTTCGAAAAACAATCCGGTGTCAAAATCATCAATGAAAAAATCAAATGTATTATTATTATGCCTTTGACGGATATTTTTCTGTTAACAAATGATTCCATAAAATCCAGAACAGAAAGGTGTAACTGAAACTGAAACTGAAATCTGCTTTGGATTCTATTTGCTGGGAATACTTAATGACAAAAAATACCTAGAAAATTTAGATTTAAAATCGAAAATGATTTTCAATTATTTGTGTTTGTTGTTATTTAATGAAAATGATGTTCAGACGATGAAGATCGAAAATAAAAAAAAATAAAAATATGGCCATGAGATTTTATATATTCATGGTCATCCCTAATTTACATAAGAAATAGGAATAATTATATATATATATATATATATATATATATATGTGTGTGTGTGTGTGTGTGTGTGTGTGTGTGTATATGTATATGTATATGTATATATATATATATACATATATATATATTTATATATGTATACATATATGTGTATAGGCTATATATATATATATATATATATATATATATATATATATGTATATATATATATATATATATATATATATATATATATGTAGAGAGAGAGAGAGAGAGAGAGAGAGAGAGAGAGAGAGAGAGAGAGAGAGAGAGAGAGAGAGAGAGAGAGAGAGAGAATGTGTAAATAAAACCAGATGCCAGTCGAAGGATTTTGGTATATAGCCTATCTCCATTTTGCCTTTTTTTTTTCAATCCAATAGATTATTTAGAAAAAACACATTGGTAATAAATATCCCCCCAATCGAATCATGCATATCATAAACAGCAGAATGATTATCAAAGCAAAAGTATTTCATATCAAAAGTCAATCATTTACATTTCGAAAAATTCGTTTTGGAAATACATTTTAAACAAACTCCATTTCAAATAAAACACCTTAGTAGATTAAACGTTTCTAAAAAGAAATAAAATCTTTCGATGGAGGTAAAACTTAAAGAAAATAATCTTAAAACACTAACCACTTACAAAAATATAAGTAATTTAAGGCATTTGTGGGGATTATATTCAACATACATTGACGCTCTATTTTTGTATATGTCTTTATACATTTAGAGTTGAATGTAAGGAGGGAAGTCTAAGGCCTTTAATTATAAAAAAGGAGAAACTTCCAAACTTAATAAAGTGCATAAACATTGAAGGTCGTTACAACATGAAAAAAAAAAAATCTTCGATAAGAAATCAAATTCGTCTTAATCTCGAGTGGTATTCACTGCTGCGACAGCGTCTCCCATCACACCAAATACATCGTCTCTCTCTCTCTCTCTCTCTCTCTCTCTCTCTCTCTCTCTCTCTCTCTCTCTCAAATCAATATTTCAAAACAGTCAATCGATACAATGTTGACCACGACTAAATTTTCTTTTTATTTTTTTAATTCATCTAAGAGATATGATACAGTCAGTTTCCTTGCGAGAGAGAGAGAGAGAGAGAGAGAGAGAGAGAGAGAGAGAGAGAGAGAGATAGAGAGAGAGAGAGAGGTTGCATCCATACCTGGATGACGACCCTGCATCTGAAATGTCATCCGCGAAATGGATAAAGTCTGATAGAGCCGAGTCAGATGGAGCGACATTGATCTTCTCATCCGAATATCAAATGCAGATCCGATTGACCAGGCGAGGGGGGAATTTTACATGGCAAGGTGGATATGAATAGCGTTGCCTTTCTATTTTTCACTAGCATATGATTTAATTTTCACTTGATAAAATACATTATCAATCTATTTCAATTTTATTGTTTTCTGTGCATTCATTAAAGTTTTTTTTTATTTACTTCCTTATGTGTTGTTATCTTTACTCACTCTTATATTTCCAAGACAAAATATTCCATTACTTCACGAAATTATTGCCTAATTCCTGGCATAATTCTTTTGTAAATGGTACTTTTCCTTTATTTTTTTTATAAAAACTGCAGATTTGTTAGCTCCGAAGTTATCTGTTATTTTGCACAAGTTAGCAAGAAGAGGAGCTTTCAGCACCTGATGAAGAATTGGCAACATTACTCCACTATGTAAATGTGGTTGTGGTAGCTCAAGTCCCACTGATTACTGCCCAATTTCCATAACTCTCATATTATCTAGATATTTTGAACGCCTTTTGGCAAACGTCGTAATAGGTTTGCTGAAGGTAATCATCTATTCCCTAGTTTGTAATTTTGCTCTCGTAATGGCCTTGGAGTATGTGATACCCTTCTTACAATCGTCAATGCTGTACAAAAATCCCTCGATTATGGTGAGGAAGTTCGTATGATTAGCCTTGATTTTAGTGCTGGCTTTGACCGTGTTAATTATGAGGCCCTTGTTTTCAAACGCAAACAGTTGGAAGTGGGTGGGTCTTTTCTTAGCATCATTATTGAATTTTTAAGTAATAGATCACAAAGAGTTCTTATGGATGGGCACCATAGTGAGTATAGTAATGTGAAATCTGATGTTTCTCAGGGTAGGGTTCTTGGCCTAGAAAACAAGCTTGTTGCATATGCAGATGATGCTACTCTCCATGCATCAATTCCATCTCCTAAATGTAGATATGGGGTTGCTGAAACCCTTAATAGAAATCTACCTCAAGTTAGTGCCTGGTGAAAATTATGGGGCATGCAGTTGAATCCTAACAAAACTCAAAGTATACTTGTAGGTAGGTCAAGAAGAGTTGCTCCTCAGCATCCGGATCTCAGCATTGATAAAATTTCTTTAATTTTGTATGACTCTAGCCAATTTACTGTTCAGAAACTCATTAGGTCCGTGTCTTCTTCAATTGCACAAAAAATGCTTTATTGAGAGTCTTTCAAGATTTTAGGTGATCAATCCATGCTGAAGAAGTGTTTTAATTTTTTCATTCTACCTTTTTTCGAGTATTGTTCTCCTGTCTGGTCTTCAGCTGCTGATTCTCATCTTAATTTGTTGGACAGAAACTTAGATTGTATTAAATTTCTTATTCCTGATCTAAATATTGATCTCTGGCACCGTCGTTCAATTAGTTAGTTATGCATGTTACATTCAGATATTCCCAGACAGTTCCATCCTGTCCGTAATACTAGGTATGCAGTTAATAGCCAGGCCTTCTCCATCACAAGGCTCAATACAACACAGTATTCTAGAAGTTTAATTCCAGCTGTGACCAAGTTGTGGAATGATCTTCCTAATCGAGTAGTTGAATCGGTAGAACTTCATAAGTTCAATCTTCCAGCAAATATACTCGTACTTATGTTGAATAGGCTGATATAAACCTTTTTTTTTTGTAGTTTATATATGTAAGATCTGTTTTAATGTTATTACTGTTTTTAAGATGTTGTTTTAATAGTTCATTACATCTCATATCTTTTATTCATTTCCTTATTTCCTTTTCTCACTGAGCTATTTATCTATGTTGGAGCCTATGGGCTTACAGCATCTTGCGTTTCCAACTAGGGTTGTAGCTTAGCTAGTAATATAATAATAACAACAACAACAACATCAACAACCACAACCACAACCACAACAACAACAACAATAATAATAATAATAATAATAATAATAATAATAATAATAATAATAATAATAATAATAATAATAATAATGATGATAACTGTTTTACTATTCTTTCATTGCCCTACTTAGCAATCTATATGCATAAAAGTGATTTGATGCCAAAAGTCTGTACCCTTCCAGTGTCTCTCAACATACTGTCGAGGGAATAAATGCTTATAATATATATATATATATATATATATATATATATATATATATATATATATATATATATATATATATATATATATATATATATATATATATATATATATATATATATATATATATATATATATATATATATATATATATATATATATATATATATATATACCGGTATATATATATATATATATATATATATATATATATATATATATATATATATATGGTATATATATATATATATATATATATATATATATATATACCGGTATATATATATATATATATGTGTGTGTGTATATATATATATATATATATATATATATATATATATATATATATATATATATATATATATATATATATATATTATATGATGATGGCTCCCTGGTTTGGGTACCAAAAATATATTATACTATAGCTCATATCTGGGAACCATACATATAATATAATATATCTTATGACTGGCAAGTTAATCAACTTCTCGAATTCCAAACTCACTTGTTTGTTTTATATAAAAACTGTTACACTTTGAAATATTAATACATGAACTCTGAGACAGTTAAATAACTCCCAGACAGCAATATATAAACTTTTGAATATCCAAATGTCTCTTAAGTACGCTCAAAACTAAAATGGGTAATTATCATTAAGAATAAACTTACTATGGTTCATTAACAGGATACGAGCATAACTATTCTAAACAATGGTGATTGGAATAATACAGTCTTTTCAAAGATAAATATATTCTATATAAATTACAGCACTTTGAAAGAATTTACATAAACGAATATATCACTCAAAATATTAAGTCTGAACAAAACTTAGATTAAGACAAAAATGTTACGATCTGAAAATTATATGATCTCCTGACTTGAAAATTAAATCTGAATATAACCTTAGACTAAGACGAAAGGAATAATACAATGAAAATTATATAAATACTGGTTTTCTTGAAATTAAAAACTGAATACAAATATTTGAGTTTGATACTTAGGGAAAATATATAATCAGATTACGATACAAAATCTTTTCTCGTTATTACAGTACCATTTACAAAAATTTACAAAAACTTTATTATAACGTTTTAACTGATCACACACGATATATGGGGGCAAAAAATCACTTTGGAGAGGACACAATAGGTACTAAACACTTTTAAAACAATACTCTGAAGCTGCGAGCGAGTGAGAGAGAAGGGAGATGGCGATCTTAAGGCTCGAAATCTCTACTTATCTATGCACCCATGGGTTCACTATACATATGAAACTTAGCCACTTCCAGAATGTTCCAAATAGTTTTGGAAGCAGGTGGGGGGGGGTTGGCCTAAGGCATCAGAGTTTCCAAGTATTACTTCTCGAACGTGTATTCACACACCGTCACACGGCTCTCTCAGTCAGCTAGCTCCGCCCACCCTTTGTCCCCGAAATAAAAAAAAGATAACATGCTATCACTAGTTTACCGCGAATTTTCTAAGCACATGGCATATTGCGTATTCTCTCACAAAATATGACGCAATACCTCATAAAAATATATAAAATATTACATAAGACCTTGTCCCTATCTTCAATGATCACATAACTCTCTCAAACAGCTTACGTAAGACTTTGTAACAAAATACGTGAAATAAAAATATTAATTCTTAAAAATAACGTAAATTTACATGTACTGACTTTGATAAAGAATACAATGAAGTTGACGATGAAGTCTTATGTAATTTACATAATTGAAGAATCTACACGAGGAGAGCTCATCTTAAGGGGACCGTCCGCCATGTCCAAGAGATCGCTAACCTCTCTTCAATGCACAAATATAATATAAATAAAATCATTGATAAACTACTGTATTTACTCTACACTAGACCAGCTTCATGAGAATATATATATATATATATATATATATATATATATATATATATATATATATATATATATTATATATATATATATAGAGAGAGAGAGAGAGAGAGAGAGAGAGAGAGAGAGAGAGAGGTAAATAATGAATAAGATAATAGAAGCCTATATTTTCGATTATAAATAAATATATATATACTGTATATATACATATATGTATATATACATATATATTTATATATATATATATATATATATATATATATATATATATATATATATATATATATATATATATTACTTATCAGTAGGAAATACAGGGGAACCCTGCAGGATGTAAGAAGTTTCAGAGGAGCTGACTGCAGCACAGATCACTACCTTGTATGTGCTAAGGTAAGAGCCAAGCTGAAAGTGGAAAGATCTGGACCAGTAGAGAAGATATACCGTTTTTATGTAGATAAACTGAAGGAGGATAATACAAGAAATAATTTCCAATTGAAACTGGCAAATAGATTTCAGATCCTTAGTATACAAGGGGAAGAGCAGGCGGGTTGGGAGTGGAGAGATGTTATTAATGGCATGTGGGGAAGCATTGAGGAAACTACTAGAGAAGTGACTGAGGAGGAGATTGGATATGCACAGAGGAGGATAGGGAACTCATGGTAAGATGAGGAATGTAAAGAAGTAGCAGAGAGAAGGAAGGAAGCTAAAATTCGGTCCCTTCAGAGCCCGGAGAATGAAGAATTTAGAGAGTTAGAGAGAAGGAGAGGAAGAGAAGTCTTAAGAGTGATGAGAAGAAAAAAGAGACAAGCTTTCAACAAAGAGATAGACGAGATTGATAAAGAAAGAAAGGAGGGACGAATACGAGAGCATTATCAAGGTATACAGAAAATAAGAAAGGGATACCAAGCAAGACTAAACTATGGTTAAGGAAGGAAATTGGGTAATAATAACAGATGAAAATAAAGTAATGGAAAGATGAAGGACATATTTTGAGGAATTATTAATCACCCAGAACCTGACAACCCAATAAAACCAATAATCTTCGTTGGTCCTGAATGAGAAATAGAAGCTCTGAAAAGGTATGATGTGAGAAGTGCAATTAGAAGGTTAAAGAATAATAAAAGCCCAGGAATAGACAATATTCCAGCTGAAATATGGAAATATGGTGGGGATATCCTGGAGCAAAAGCTGCATGACCTCATAACAATAATATGGAGGGAGGAAGTAACACTAGATAGATGGGAGGGAGGGATAATGATACCACTACATAAGAAGGAGGATTAACTAATATGTACTAATTATAGAGGAATATATTTACTTGTTACTGCTTACAAGAGTTTGACCATCATTATACATGAAAAAAAGAGACCATATACAGAGAAAATTATTGGGGAGTATCAAGCTGGTTTTAGGAAGGGAAGGTCAACAACAGACCAGCTTTTCACTATACGACAGATGATTGAAAGTTTCTGGGAACACAATAAATATGAAGTACATCTCTTCGATTTTTTTTTTTTTTTTTTTTTTTTTTTTTTTTTAACAAGCTTATTACAGCATTCACCGACCATCAATGTGGAGCATCGTGAGGGAAATGGGTATACCACATGAATTAATCAGAATGACTCAAGCCTGCTACATAAATACAAAATGCTCTATAAGACATGGAAAAAAAAGCTATCATCGCCAATAGATATAAGGACCGGGCTGCAGCAGGGATGTATATTGTCACCCATGTTATTCAATATCATGATGGAAAAAGTAGCAAGAACGATCTCAGGCAGACCAGAGGGGATAAAGTATAGGGAAGTGACCGTTAACTGCCTAGGGTATGCAGATGATATAGATATAGTGACGGAAGATCTGAGGGATACGGAAAGCTTAACCAATATCTTCAGAGGAACAGCAGAAAGAATACGGCTAAATGTAATTCAAGAAAAACAAAAGTCGTGGAATTAGCTAGAAGACAAGAGATGGATGGAAACGTTAACATTGATGGAATGGAAATTGAAGTGGTAAAAGGCTTTAAATATTTAGGGATGAAAATAGCCAGAGATGGAAATATGAAAGCGGAATTAAATGAAAGAATTTGATCTGCGAACAGGTGCCTCTATAGTTTGTTAACACTTCTCAAAAGAAGATCAATATCATAAAAGACAAAATTGAAAGTGTATAAGACAATAATAAGGCCCATTCTGGTCTATGGATGTGAAGCATGGTCATTGACAAAAGAGCAAGAAAAAAGACTGGAAGTTTTTGAGAATAAAGTATTAAGGACCATAGAGGGACCAGTATACGACCAAGAAAGACAAGAATTGAGAAGGAGACATAATTGGGAGTTATGAGAGAGGACAAAACAACCACATATCAGTCGATTTCTTAAGGGGAGAAGAATGCAATGGGCAGGGCATGTTGCAAGAATGCAGGAGCAGAGAAAGCCAAGAAGGGTCTTCTTGGCACAAGTAGATGAACGTAGACCTCCTGGATGACCAAGAAAAGATTGGAGGAGGTGGTTAGAGGAAGATTTACAGCAGGAGGGTTTGAACCCTAGAGATTGGATGACTGTAACACAGGACAGAAGAGATTGGAATAATCTATCAAGAGCGGTTATGGGTCATCAAATGGCCCCAAGACCAGTGGAGAAAGAGTAATTATAAATATAAATAAATATATATATATATATATATATATATATATATATATATATATATATATATATATATATATATATATATATACTACCTATTTACATGTCCTCACATAAAATTAAGATTTTCCACAAAGACAATGAAACATGTATATTAACGTTACACAGTGTCGTGATTTCATACCAAAATATAATCCCTCAACACAAATTTCTACCTATAAAAATTCGTACATATGAGAGAGAGAGAGAGAGAGAGAGAGAGAGAGAGAGAGAGAGAGAGAGAGAGAGAGAGAGAGAGAGAGAGAGAGAGAGAGAGAGAGAGAGAGATGTCCCCTCACATTCACGTTTCCTCATTAGGGCGCGAGCCCTTGGATTTACATTCCTCGCCGTTCTGACAATTTTCAAAAGGAAGAGAAACGAATGAAAGACTTCCTCTCTAACTTCTTTTTATTTTCTTCTTATTCCTCTTTCTTGTTTCTTTTATTTACTACTCTCACTTTTTGTTCTCGTTTAATTCTTATTGGTGTTACTATATGCATAGCTTTCCTAATATCAACATTAATAGCAGTGAATCTCTTCAAACATTCTAATGTGTATATATATACATATATACACATATATATATATATATATATATATATATATATATATATATATATATATATATATATATATATATATATATATATATATATATATATATAGAAATAGGACGGTACCTCTTTACGAATAAAATAGGTAATTTGGAGAGGAAAAAAACGTGGCATTTTACAAATTTATGTAAATTATATAATTCATAGACGAAAAATCTTTAAAACCATTAATAAAATTCTTGGTTTTCAGACAAAACCTTTGTAGATATAATAAATACGTTCGTTTGTTCAAAATGAAAAAAAATAGTTTTTTCTTTAATTTTCGCCATTTTCTCTTATAATAACCCTGTAACGGTATTCAAGGTTATTCTGTTTTCTGGATGTCTGCGTCGCATATCAAAGAAAATTTACCATTAGTCAATTTGCTTGAATTGAATAATAACAGAATTGCACATTGTTTTATAAATTATCAGCTGTAAATATTATTAAACGCGCTGAATGCATGTAATCTAAATAATATTCTAAAGATTATTCTAAAGATTATTGACAGAAATCTTTAGTTATATGTGGAAAGTATTTACCGTAGAGTTTCACAATCCCGATTTATCACTATTCCTTTAATTGACGTCCTTGTACAATTAAAAAATATATAGAAGCATTTTCAAAATAATCGATATACAGTAAAAGATCCACTAAAGTAAAAGCCTTGTTTTCAACACCAGTATATCAGTCTTATTTATAAGCATTTACTAAAGTGTAGCACCTCATATTGGTAACGTAAGTGAAACAATGACCTCATAAAACAAAAAATAAATAAATAAAACCTTGCATATAAAATTTTCTTAATTTTTCTGAGGGGGCATATAAAATACCACTATTGTTATCACCCATTAGGTGATAACAGAGGCAAGGTGAATACAGCTGTCTTTATTTCAACAGATAGAAAGTTTATATGCTTGCTCAAGACAAGGTCACAAAAACTCAAAAAGAATAATTCTTGAAAATTCAGGCTTAAATAGTTTCTGTTAGCAGTGAGGTGTAGAGCGAGATGACATAAAAAAAGAAAAAACCGTTATAGTGTACGAGCATGTGTAAAACACATGCAGTATATGGCTACCCCTTAAAAAAGACATACATGTGAATTGGGGGTCCCTGCTCTTAAGAGGTGATTATAGACATATCATCTTCCAGGACATACGCAATTTTAGGCGATCAATGGAGACCAAGTCTTCTTTTCCACGAATGTTGATTACGGCTTTCGGATTGCAATGGATCACGAGGAAAGGGCCCATATAAGAGAGCGTTAACAATGTCTTGTTAGTGTCGTTACACAGGAAAACATACATAGCAGAGTGAAAATCTGTTGGCGTGTGTTGCTTAGGTGGGGACTAGTAAGTCTGGGGGCATGGAGTAAATTTTCTCACAATAAGACATAGGCTCTGGAGATTGTAAGAGAAGGTTGCAGACGGAAAAAAATCGGCAGGGATGACCAACGGGTTGCATTACACCATTTCAGCTGCCGAGACATCAAAGGCGTCTATAGGAGTGGTCTTTACCCCCAGGGGCACCCAGAGAAGTTGGGTAAACCAGTTGGAGTCCTTTCAGCGGGACAATTGAGCTACTTTGAGGGTGTGATGAAAACGTTCAACCATTTCGTTGGCAGTAGGGTTGTAGGCAGTTGTCTGATGTAGGGTGATTCCCAGGACATTCGCTAATGATGCCCACAATTGAGAGGTGAAAGTAGTACCACTGTCGGAAGTTATATGCTCAGGGATACCAGATCTCGCTATCCACCTTAATAGTAAGGCTTATTTACTGGAGGCAGATGGTGCAGTTACCATGGGAATGGCTTCACGCCAACGACTCGAGCAGTCAATGATGGTTAACAAGTAACGATGTCTTTATTATGTGGTTAGGGAACCTATTACGTCAACGTGAATATGCGTAAAATGACGCTAATGTCGAGGAAAGGTGTCCACTCCTTATTCATGTGTCGATGTACTTTTGAGGTTTGGCATGAAGTACATGCATGGACCCAATCCTTAGCATCCTTAGTAATGCCATGCCAAATGAACTTGGTCTTCAATAGCTATGCAGTGGATTGGCGCGAGGGATGTGAGAGGCCACAGATGAAATTAAACACCTGCCGTCGCATGGAAGCAGGTATCCATGGTCGTAGTTTACCAGTACTGACATCACAGAAGAGGGTGGCATCAGAGTCGTTGAGGGGAACGTCTTACCAATGGCGGGATGTGAAGGATATCCTACATGCTTGGTACTCTGGTACATGTGGTCCATGCAAATGATGAAGGGCGTACCTTCTAAGAAGTGGTGAAAGTGACAGACAGACAGATGCACCACCTGCAATTTACGGTTGAAGGTAGAGTATCAAGATTCTGCCTTGGACAGTTTTCTACGGAAAAAGGCCAATGTGCGGCCTGCTCGAGTACTGCACCAATAGAGACGTCGCTGTGGCACTGGAAAAGTGAGAGAAACAGCGGTTGATAGGGTATTCTTTGCGTTGCAGAAGGCCATTAAAGGAGGCTGAGAGGGAGCAGGAGTGGCAGTGACGGCTGGCAGAAAACGGTGATAATAGTTGATCATTCCTAAGAAGTCTTGCAGTGCTTTAAAGGTTGAGGGCATGGGGAAGTTTTGAACAGCTGCTACTTTCTCAGGGAGCAGGTGAACTTCTCCAGGAGTTATGCGGTTCCCTAAGAACGATACTTAGTTGGCGATAAAGGTAAAATTGTTGTACTGGGCTACCAGGCCGTTCTATTGTAGGCGGCCAAATATGATGCATAGGTGATGGAGGTGTTCCTCTTTGGAGGAAGAGAACACAAGTATGTCGTTCGTGTAACACACACAGAAGTGGAGGTCACCTAAGATGCCATCCATGAGGCGTTGGAAAGTGGCCCGCATTACGAAGGCCAAAATATGAGTAATTGAAGGTGTATGTACTGAGGGGAATGGTGATGGCGGTCTTTGGGGATGTCTTCTGGGTTCATGGGCACTTGATAATACCCCTTCAGGTGGTAAAGCATGGAGAAAAGCTTCACATTGTGCAAGTAGAAGTTCATGTCGGCAATGTTTGGGAAGGGGGTAGTGATCCTGTTTTGTCTGCATGTTCAAACACGTGTAATCCCCACATGGACACAAGGAGCCATCATTCTTCAGGATGATGTATAAGGATGACGACCATCGGCTTGAGGCCTTTTGGCAAAGGCCCATTTCTTCCATTTTGGCAAAGGTTTGTCTAGCACCAGCTATATGATCCAGTGCCAGAATCCTGAATCTGGCGAACACTTGGGGTCCCTTTGTCTTAATGTGGTGATAAATACCGTGTTTGGCGGGACCCATAGGTGTTTGGCAAAGTTCTGGACGGAAGACTTCTGGGTACGACGTGAGGAGGTGGGCGTAGTCATCTGTGGGTGCGCTGATGTGGAGAGCAAGGTCAGAGTGATGGGTTGAAGAGTTGCTGATGTGTAAAAGTCTGTGTTGACCAACCGTCGGTGAGCGACATCACCCAGGCAGTAGAAATGTGCAAGGAAATGCGCACCAAGTTTCGGCAATGTGATGTCAGCAACGAGAAACTTCCAATGATATATGGCGATTCCAAACAATATTGTGAGGTTCTTATAACCATATGTTGGTATCGCAGATCCGTTGTCAGCTACCATTGGAATGTCGGCTGGCTTAGACAGACTACTTCCTGTCCTTGATAGTGGCCTTGGTAGAAAAGAACAGCAAGCACCCGTGTCTACCAAACATCGCATGCACATACCTACATCATATAAAAAGAAAAGATTAGTGACAGGCGAGGCCACTCCCACAAGCAATGGCCTACTTACACGTTTTTTGGCCACTTATAACTATTCACACATTTCTTTGCAGCAGCCCCGAATCTGGAGTGGTAGTAGCTTAGTTGTGGCCGAGGGGCGTCAATAAGTGGCGGTAGAGGTCGTTGGTTGGTCCATGAACTATTGGTGGGTGGTGGGCAGCTTTGTCACCACTCCATCACGTCACAGGGTGGGCAACTGTGTCCTACCGTATTCACGACAGCTTCAGTCAATGTTGAATAGTTGTTCTCTTTGTCAGAAGTGGAGGCATTGATGGAGGTCTTCAAAGCAAAGAGGTTATCCATAAGGGCATCAACTTTGGTCATCAGGTCCTTCATGATTATTATTGTTATTATCATTATTAGCCAAGCTACAACCTTAGTTGGAAAAGCAAGATGCTAGAAGCCCAAGAGTTCCAATAGGGAAAAATAGCTCAGTGAGTAAAGGAAATAAGGAAGTAAATAAAGGATGAGAAAAAATTAACGATATATTTATCTGAAAACAGTAACAGCATCAAAACAGATACCGTATGTCATATATAAACTATAAAAAGACTTATGTGAGCATGTTCAACATAAAAACATTTGCTGCCACCTTGAACTTTTGAATTTCTACTCATTCATCTACCCGATTAGGAAGATCATTCCACAACTTAGTCACAGCTAGAATACTGTATAGTATTAAGCCTCATGATGAAGAAGGCCTGATTATTAGAATTAACTGCCTGCCTAGTATTAAGAACAGGGTGGAACTGTCCAGGAAGATCTGAATGTAAAGGATGATCAGAATTATGAAAAATCTTATGCACAATGCATAATGAACCAATTGAACAACGGTGCCAAAGATTAATATCTAAATCAGGAATAAGAAAATTAATAGACCACAAGTTTCTGTACAACAAATTAAGATGAGAATCAGCAGCTGAAGACCAGACAGGAGAACAATACTCGAAACAAGGCAGAATGAAATAATTGAAACACTTCTTCAGAACAGATGTTGATCACCGAAAATCTTACCAGACTTTCTCAATAAGAAGACACAGACCTAATGAGCAAAATATCGACATCGGGCATGACAGCGCGTACAGGTTTGGGTAAACGTCGTACCGAAAGGCCACGAAATAGGTTCACCTCACGAGGAGAGCCGTCTGAGGCAGGTTACAGGCGAGTGATACTGGTCATTTCCCTGAACGGTTGTCGAGAGAGCTGAAAAGGTTTGGTTATATGGGCGACTGGTGATAGTGAGTACTGCTCCAGGAGGTATGTTTTGAGGGTGCCTTACGCTAATGGGGGGACCCCTTGTTCGCAAAGCAAATCTGATATTCCTGGGAAAGTGTCCTCAGAGATCGACGCGAGAACATAGTCTGCTTTGGTGCTGAAGTGAGTCACACCCTTAATGCAAAACTAGACCTCGGCATGCTGAAACCAGGGGAATGCCTCTGTACTGGCGTAGCGTGGTAGTTCCATGGATATGGCGTTCATAGAAGAGTTATTGTCGGAGGGCAGCAACATTAAATAATAAGACACGGCCGTGAGTGGAAGGGCGGGAGGGAAATGGTCACTCCTGTGGTCACCAATTGTGCGAGAGAGCCGTTAGGTGATAACTGAGAGGTGAGGTGATTGTAACTGACCCTATTGAGCACAAAGAGCCGCATTACGTGATAAAATCGCATCCACTTCACACGGATTGGCAGAGATAGGTTTTCACGTATGACGTCGTTAACGAAAAATAAAATTTGACAAAAATATTGAAATAGGGATTCACATAAAATCATTATCAAATGTAAGTAAAACTCATAAATAAGTTATAACTACTGTACGCGATCCGTCAGTGGTGAAGGCTAAATGTTTAGATAGATATGCCGACACAGGCAGATTCAACCCTTCCTACACCCTCCGCCTTTCCTATCTACCTTTCGGAATAACCTCCGCTCACCACGGTATGACTAATCCCCCAACTGCCCCTAACCCGAGGGACAAGGAGA
>NC_090734.1:73734053-73750590 GCF_036898095.1 Palaemon carinicauda
GAATAGACAATATTCCAGCTGAAATATGGAAATATGGTGGGGATATCCTGGAGCAAAAGCTGCATGACCTCATAACAATAATATGGAGGGAGGAAGTAACACTAGATAGATGGGAGGGAGGGATAATGATACCACTACATAAGAAGGAGGATTAACTAATATGTACTAATTATAGAGGAATATATTTACTTGTTACTGCTTACAAGAGTTTGACCATCATTATACATGAAAAAAAGAGACCATATACAGAGAAAATTATTGGGGAGTATCAAGCTGGTTTTAGGAAGGGAAGGTCAACAACAGACCAGCTTTTCACTATACGACAGATGATTGAAAGTTTCTGGGAACACAATAAATATGAAGTACATCTCTTCGATTTTTTTTTTTTTTTTTTTTTTTTTTTTTTTTTTTAACAAGCTTATTACAGCATTCACCGACCATCAATGTGGAGCATCGTGAGGGAAATGGGTATACCACATGAATTAATCAGAATGACTCAAGCCTGCTACATAAATACAAAATGCTCTATAAGACATGGAAAAAAAAGCTATCATCGCCAATAGATATAAGGACCGGGCTGCAGCAGGGATGTATATTGTCACCCATGTTATTCAATATCATGATGGAAAAAGTAGCAAGAACGATCTCAGGCAGACCAGAGGGGATAAAGTATAGGGAAGTGACCGTTAACTGCCTAGGGTATGCAGATGATATAGATATAGTGACGGAAGATCTGAGGGATACGGAAAGCTTAACCAATATCTTCAGAGGAACAGCAGAAAGAATACGGCTAAATGTAATTCAAGAAAAACAAAAGTCGTGGAATTAGCTAGAAGACAAGAGATGGATGGAAACGTTAACATTGATGGAATGGAAATTGAAGTGGTAAAAGGCTTTAAATATTTAGGGATGAAAATAGCCAGAGATGGAAATATGAAAGCGGAATTAAATGAAAGAATTTGATCTGCGAACAGGTGCCTCTATAGTTTGTTAACACTTCTCAAAAGAAGATCAATATCATAAAAGACAAAATTGAAAGTGTATAAGACAATAATAAGGCCCATTCTGGTCTATGGATGTGAAGCATGGTCATTGACAAAAGAGCAAGAAAAAAGACTGGAAGTTTTTGAGAATAAAGTATTAAGGACCATAGAGGGACCAGTATACGACCAAGAAAGACAAGAATTGAGAAGGAGACATAATTGGGAGTTATGAGAGAGGACAAAACAACCACATATCAGTCGATTTCTTAAGGGGAGAAGAATGCAATGGGCAGGGCATGTTGCAAGAATGCAGGAGCAGAGAAAGCCAAGAAGGGTCTTCTTGGCACAAGTAGATGAACGTAGACCTCCTGGATGACCAAGAAAAGATTGGAGGAGGTGGTTAGAGGAAGATTTACAGCAGGAGGGTTTGAACCCTAGAGATTGGATGACTGTAACACAGGACAGAAGAGATTGGAATAATCTATCAAGAGCGGTTATGGGTCATCAAATGGCCCCAAGACCAGTGGAGAAAGAGTAATTATAAATATATATATATATATATATATATATATATATATATATATATATATATATATATATATATATATATATATATATATATATACTACCTATTTACATGTCCTCACATAAAATTAAGATTTTCCACAAAGACAATGAAACATGTATATTAACGTTACACAGTGTCGTGATTTCATACCAAAATATAATCCCTCAACACAAATTTCTACCTATAAAAATTCGTACATATGAGAGAGAGAGAGAGAGAGAGAGAGAGAGAGAGAGAGAGAGAGAGAGAGAGAGAGAGAGAGAGAGAGAGAGAGAGAGAGAGATGTCCCCTCACATTCACGTTTCCTCATTAGGGCGCGAGCCCTTGGATTTACATTCCTCGCCGTTCTGACAATTTTCAAAAGGAAGAGAAACGAATGAAAGACTTCCTCTCTAACTTCTTTTTATTTTCTTCTTATTCCTCTTTCTTGTTTCTTTTATTTACTACTCTCACTTTTTGTTCTCGTTTAATTCTTATTGGTGTTACTATATGCATAGCTTTCCTAATATCAACATTAATAGCAGTGAATCTCTTCAAACATTCTAATGTGTATATGTATACATATATATATACACACACACATATATATATATATATATATATATATATATATATATATATATATATATATATATATATATATATATATATATATGCAGTATATATATATATATATATATATATATATATATATATATATATATATATATATATATATATATATATATATATATATATATATATATATATAGAAATAGGACGGTACCTCTTTACGAATAAAATAGGTAATTTGGAGAGGAAAAAACGTGGCATTTTACAAATTTATGTAAATTATATAATTCATAGACGAAAAATCTTTAAAACCATTAATGAAATTCTTGGTTTTCAGACAAAAACCTTTGTAGATATAATAAATACGTTCGTTTGTTCAAAATGAAAAAAAATAGTTTTTTCTTTAATTTTCGCCATTTTCTCTTATAATAACCCTGTAACGGTATTCAAGGTTATTCTGTTTTCTGGATGTCTGCGTCGCATATCAAAGAAAATTTACCATTAGTCAATTTGCTTGAATTGAATAATAACAGAATTGCACATTGTTTTATAAATTATCAGCTGTAAATATTATTAAACGCGCTGAATGCATGTAATCTAAATAATATTCTAAAGATTATTCTAAAGATTATTGACAGAAATCTTTAGTTATATGTGGAAAGTATTTACCGTAGAGTTTCACAATCCCGATTTATCACTATTCCTTTAATTGACGTCCTTGTACAATTAAAAAATATATAGAAGCATTTTCAAAATAATCGATATACAGTAAAAGATCCACTAAAGTAAAAGCCTTGTTTTCAACACCAGTATATCAGTCTTATTTATAAGCATTTACTAAAGTGTAGCACCTCATATTGGTAACGTAAGTGAAACAATGACCTCATAAAACAAAAAATAAATAAATAAAACCTTGCATATAAAAATTTTCTTAATTTTTCTGAGGGGGCATATAAAATACCACTATTGTTATCACCCATTAGGTGATAACAGAGGCAAGGTGAATACAGCTGTCTTTATTTCAACAGATAGAAAGTTTATATGCTTGCTCAAGACAAGGTCACAAAAACTCAAAAAGAATAATTCTTGAAAATTCAGGCTTAAATAGTTTCTGTTAGCAGTGAGGTGTAGAGCGAGATGACATAAAAAAAGAAAAAACCGTTATAGTGTACGAGCATGTGTAAAACACATGCAGTATATGGCTACCCCTTAAAAAAGACATACATGTGAATTGGGGGTCCCTGCTCTTAAGAGGTGATTATAGACATATCATCTTCCAGGACATACGCAATTTTAGGCGATCAATGGAGACCAAGTCTTCTTTTCCACGAATGTTGATTACGGCTTTCGGATTGCAATGGATCACGAGGAAAGGGCCCATATAAGAGAGCGTTAACAATGTCTTGTTAGTGTCGTTACACAGGAAAACATACATAGCAGAGTGAAAATCTGTTGGCGTGTGTTGCTTAGGTGGGGACTAGTAAGTCTGGGGGCATGGAGTAAATTTTCTCACAATAAGACATAGGCTCTGGAGATTGTAAGAGAAGGTTGCAGACGGAAAAAAATCGGCAGGGATGACCAACGGGTTGCATTACACCATTTCAGCTGCCGAGACATCAAAGGCGTCTATAGGAGTGGTCTTTACCCCCAGGGGCACCCAGAGAAGTTGGGTAAACCAGTTGGAGTCCTTTCAGCGGGACAATTGAGCTACTTTGAGGGTGTGATGAAAACGTTCAACCATTTCGTTGGCAGTAGGGTTGTAGGCAGTTGTCTGATGTAGGGTGATTCCCAGGACATTCGCTAATGATGCCCACAATTGAGAGGTGAAAGTAGTACCACTGTCGGAAGTTATATGCTCAGGGATACCAGATCTCGCTATCCACCTTAATAGTAAGGCTTATTTACTGGAGGCAGATGGTGCAGTTACCATGGGAATGGCTTCACGCCAACGACTCGAGCAGTCAATGATGGTTAACAAGTAACGATGTCTTTATTATGTGGTTAGGGAACCTATTACGTCAACGTGAATATGCGTAAAATGACGCTAATGTCGAGGAAAGGTGTCCACTCCTTATTCATGTGTCGATGTACTTTTGAGGTTTGGCATGAAGTACATGCATGGACCCAATCCTTAGCATCCTTAGTAATGCCATGCCAAATGAACTTGGTCTTCAATAGCTATGCAGTGGATTGGCGCGAGGGATGTGAGAGGCCACAGATGAAATTAAACACCTGCCGTCGCATGGAAGCAGGTATCCATGGTCGTAGTTTACCAGTACTGACATCACAGAAGAGGGTGGCATCAGAGTCGTTGAGGGGAACGTCTTACCAATGGCGGGATGTGAAGGATATCCTACATGCTTGGTACTCTGGTACATGTGGTCCATGCAAATGATGAAGGGCGTACCTTCTAAGAAGTGGTGAAAGTGACAGACAGACAGATGCACCACCTGCAATTTACGGTTGAAGGTAGAGTATCAAGATTCTGCCTTGGACAGTTTTCTACGGAAAAAGGCCAATGTGCGGCCTGCTCGAGTACTGCACCAATAGAGACGTCGCTGTGGCACTGGAAAAGTGAGAGAAACAGCGGTTGATAGGGTATTCTTTGCGTTGCAGAAGGCCATTAAAGGAGGCTGAGAGGGAGCAGGAGTGGCAGTGACGGCTGGCAGAAAACGGTGATAATAGTTGATCATTCCTAAGAAGTCTTGCAGTGCTTTAAAGGTTGAGGGCATGGGGAAGTTTTGAACAGCTGCTACTTTCTCAGGGAGCAGGTGAACTTCTCCAGGAGTTATGCGGTTCCCTAAGAACGATACTTAGTTGGCGATAAAGGTAAAATTGTTGTACTGGGCTACCAGGCCGTTCTATTGTAGGCGGCCAAATATGATGCATAGGTGATGGAGGTGTTCCTCTTTGGAGGAAGAGAACACAAGTATGTCGTTCGTGTAACACACACAGAAGTGGAGGTCACCTAAGATGCCATCCATGAGGCGTTGGAAAGTGGCCCGCATTACGAAGGCCAAAATATGAGTAATTGAAGGTGTATGTACTGAGGGGAATGGTGATGGCGGTCTTTGGGGATGTCTTCTGGGTTCATGGGCACTTGATAATACCCCTTCAGGTGGTAAAGCATGGAGAAAAGCTTCACATTGTGCAAGTAGAAGTTCATGTCGGCAATGTTTGGGAAGGGGGTAGTGATCCTGTTTTGTCTGCATGTTCAAACACGTGTAATCCCCACATGGACACAAGGAGCCATCATTCTTCAGGATGATGTATAAGGATGACGACCATCGGCTTGAGGCCTTTTGGCAAAGGCCCATTTCTTCCATTTTGGCAAAGGTTTGTCTAGCACCAGCTATATGATCCAGTGCCAGAATCCTGAATCTGGCGAACACTTGGGGTCCCTTTGTCTTAATGTGGTGATAAATACCGTGTTTGGCGGGACCCATAGGTGTTTGGCAAAGTTCTGGACGGAAGACTTCTGGGTACGACGTGAGGAGGTGGGCGTAGTCATCTGTGGGTGCGCTGATGTGGAGAGCAAGGTCAGAGTGATGGGTTGAAGAGTTGCTGATGTGTAAAAGTCTGTGTTGACCAACCGTCGGTGAGCGACATCACCCAGGCAGTAGAAATGTGCAAGGAAATGCGCACCAAGTTTCGGCAATGTGATGTCAGCAACGAGAAACTTCCAATGATATATGGCGATTCCAAACAATATTGTGAGGTTCTTATAACCATATGTTGGTATCGCAGATCCGTTGTCAGCTACCATTGGAATGTCGGCTGGCTTAGACAGACTACTTCCTGTCCTTGATAGTGGCCTTGGTAGAAAAGAACAGCAAGCACCCGTGTCTACCAAACATCGCATGCACATACCTACATCATATAAAAAGAAAAGATTAGTGACAGGCGAGGCCACTCCCACAAGCAATGGCCTACTTACACGTTTTTTGGCCACTTATAACTATTCACACATTTCTTTGCAGCAGCCCCGAATCTGGAGTGGTAGTAGCTTAGTTGTGGCCGAGGGGCGTCAATAAGTGGCGGTAGAGGTCGTTGGTTGGTCCATGAACTATTGGTGGGTGGTGGGCAGCTTTGTCACCACTCCATCACGTCACAGGGTGGGCAACTGTGTCCTACCGTATTCACGACAGCTTCAGTCAATGTTGAATAGTTGTTCTCTTTGTCAGAAGTGGAGGCATTGATGGAGGTCTTCAAAGCAAAGAGGTTATCCATAAGGGCATCAACTTTGGTCATCAGGTCCTTCATGATTATTATTGTTATTATCATTATTAGCCAAGCTACAACCTTAGTTGGAAAAGCAAGATGCTAGAAGCCCAAGAGTTCCAATAGGGAAAAATAGCTCAGTGAGTAAAGGAAATAAGGAAGTAAATAAAGGATGAGAAAAAATTAACGATATATTTATCTGAAAACAGTAACAGCATCAAAACAGATACCGTATGTCATATATAAACTATAAAAAGACTTATGTGAGCATGTTCAACATAAAAACATTTGCTGCCACCTTGAACTTTTGAATTTCTACTCATTCATCTACCCGATTAGGAAGATCATTCCACAACTTAGTCACAGCTAGAATACTGTATAGTATTAAGCCTCATGATGAAGAAGGCCTGATTATTAGAATTAACTGCCTGCCTAGTATTAAGAACAGGGTGGAACTGTCCAGGAAGATCTGAATGTAAAGGATGATCAGAATTATGAAAAATCTTATGCACAATGCATAATGAACCAATTGAACAACGGTGCCAAAGATTAATATCTAAATCAGGAATAAGAAAATTAATAGACCACAAGTTTCTGTACAACAAATTAAGATGAGAATCAGCAGCTGAAGACCAGACAGGAGAACAATACTCGAAACAAGGCAGAATGAAATAATTGAAACACTTCTTCAGAACAGATGTTGATCACCGAAAATCTTACCAGACTTTCTCAATAAGAAGACACAGACCTAATGAGCAAAATATCGACATCGGGCATGACAGCGCGTACATGTTTGGGTAAACGTCGTACCGAAAGGCCACGAAATAGGTTCACCTCACGAGGAGAGCCGTCTGAGGCAGGTTACAGGCGAGTGATACTGGTCATTTCCCTGAACGGTTGTCGAGAGAGCTGAAAAGGTTTGGTTATATGGGCGACTGGTGATAGTGAGTACTGCTCCAGGAGGTATGTTTTGAGGGTGCCTTACGCTAATGGGGGGACCCCTTGTTCGCAAAGCAAATCTGATATTCCTGGGAAAGTGTCCTCAGAGATCGACGCAAGAACATAGTCTGCTTTGGTGCTGAAGTGAGTCACACCCTTAATGCAAAACTAGACCTCGGCATGCTGAAACCAGGGGAATGCCTCTGTACTGGCGTAGCGTGGTAGTTCCATGGATATGGCGTTCATAGAAGAGTTATTGTCGGAGGGCAGCAACATTAAATAATAAGACACGGCCGTGAGTGGAAGGGCGGGAGGGAAATGGTCACTCCTGTGGTCACCAATTGTGCGAGAGAGCCGTTAGGTGATAACTGAGAGGTGAGGTGATTGTAACTGACCCTATTGAGCACAAAGAGCCGCATTACGTGATAAAATCGCATCCACTTCACACGGATTGGCAGAGATAGGTTTTCACGTATGACGTCGTTAACGAAAAATAAAATTTGACAAAAATATTGAAATAGGGATTCACATAAAATCATTATCAAATGTAAGTAAAACTCATAAATAAGTTATAACTACTGTACGCGATCCGTCAGTGGTGAAGGCTAAATGTTTAGATAGATATGCCGACACAGGCAGATTCAACCCTTCCTACACCCTCCGCTCACCACGGTATGACTAATCCCCCAACTGCCCCTAACCCGAGGGACAAGGAGAGACCAGGCATTCATACGTTAAGCAATGCCACCCAACGTGGCGGGAAAGAAATATATATATATATATATATATATATATATATATATATATATATATATATATATATATATGTATGTATATATATATATATATATATATATATATATATATATATATATATATATATATATATATATATATATATATATATGTATATATATATGTGTGTGTGTATATATATATATTGTGATGGCTGGCTTTGACCACCACACACACCACTACACTTATATTACAGTATTCACCACCATAACGTACTAAGTCCACTAAAGGTGGAATAGTATCCAAACATTAATACGAGTGCAAAGTCAACTCAAGGGGACAAAGAAAATACCACAAAAATCTCCTTAATTTTAATACATAATATTTAGACAGAAATAACACCTGAACCACAATAATACATTAATAAATGATACACACTCAATCTTAACTCCCTGTAAAAGAAAACAATTATACAATTACGGAAAGGTCAGCAACACATGCATACTAAATGGAGAGAGGGTCCAGAAAGGAGAAGGCCAACGAAAAGTGAGAACAACCTAACAAATACAAACTAAATATCCCTATCTAGTGGACGATGGCTGGTTTGATTGAAAGGCTTTCACAAGCTCCAGTAAGGACGTCAGCTGACAAGTCGTGATCGCGATACTTAAATAGGCATAAATATTATTACCTTGGGACAGAGAGGTCCCCTTGGCTTTTACTGAACCAAGGGCAGTAACAAAATGTTAAGATGAGACGTCTTGCTGCAGAGAAAGGATATCCAACACAAGCTCAATAGCTTCAAAATGTGGCTCTGCAAAGGCGTGGAATAATATAGATCCAATCACAAATGTCGTGCCCTACAAGGTTGGAGGCTCAGAAACACACTAAGGAACCATCCTCAAAAAAAAGCCCCTCCAAAACTCCGTTCACGCAGGAGCGCAGCCACGTAATCCACACCACTTGAAAATATAAAACAGCCGTTATTCCATTATAAACACTAACATAACCACCAGTGAAAAGACAAACTATCAAAAAAAAAATAAACAATAAGTCTACAATATATTAAACCTTATACATCTATAAAAACTTAAATAATTTAGAAAAATAAAGCAATAATATTACACCTCCTCACCCAACCAAAAAAAAAAAAATTCCAATTTTTTTTTTTTTTTAAAGTGATTTAAATTACAACATACAGGTTATCACATTATGAAATATTAAACCAACACTCAAAAATATTAAATATTAAACCAACACTCAAAAATAATTATTAAACAAATTGCAAAAACATGACAAACAAAAGGAAAGAGGGGGGCAAGTACCAAGGTTTGCAGCTCACAAGGATAGCAATATATAACCGATACTAAAAAAAAATCTTAAACCTAAATTAATCACAAGTAAACTTTCCAAAACCAGAAAACCAAAACATCACCATCTGATAAATAGGTACCCAACCTAAAAATTTCACATCACTCATATCGTTAATAAACTTAATTAAGAGTCATTGCACTAACAACCGGATTCTGTATATATAGTCCAAAAGCTATAACCTTTTCCACACACAATACACTGTTCCTTTTCAGGGATACACCTCACTCACTATCAATAAATGTTGATCACAAAAACCACTGTCTATTTCAGTGTTATATATCACACTTATCACCATAGTGTCCAATACATACACACACACCGAACGACACAGAGAAGACCACCACAAGACTCCCCTGCGCAAACAAACAAACAAAATCGATGAAGCGTAATTATTAGCCTGAAAATACAGAATACCAGATTAGTGCCTATCTCTTTTCTTAGCTTATTATAAACCTTATCGTACCTGAAACCTCTAAACCTTAGTAGATTAACCTTAACTCAGTCTAGGGTACCACTCATACACCAGCCTGTAGCGCCTAAAAAACGGCTGTTGTGCTACAGACCCGTGAGCCCATGACCCATCTAATTAATCAATCATTAGAAAGTACCAGTGATCACCCTCACCTTTTAACCTTAAAGATCCCATATAATATACCCAGAACATTATAGCCTTCTGTAAACAAACCATGATTAATAAATCTTAAATATACATTTACTTCTACTCACTACGTGCCCACTTCAACAGCACACACACCATAATTAGAACGATACAGATACTACCTTTAATAACTGCATAGCCCTCTGTCAATCAACTAATATTCAACGCTGCGAGAGAGAAAATCGGCAACAATATTATCTTTTCCTGGGATGTGGGAAAATTCTAAATTCCACTCTTGCAGCATGAGACTCCACCTCATCAATCGTTGATTTTTATTTTTGTATCTGCTGATGAAGGTCAGGGGATTATGGTCTGTCAAGACCTTAATAGGTGTATCTGAGGAGGAGAGATAAACCTGAAAATGGTTAATAGCAAATACTAAAGCAAGAGTCTCTTTCTCCACAGTGGAATACCTACGTTGGGCGGAGGACAATTTTTTTGAAAAGAATGCGACAGGATGAGAAACTCCCTGCTCGTCATTCTGCAACAACACCGCTCCTACACCAACGTCACTTGCATCCGTGGCAAGAGAAAAAGGAAGGTCAAAATCAGGAGCTCTCAAGACAGGGAAATTAATTAAAACTCTTTTTAAATTATCAAAAGCCCTTTGCGTTTCATTCGTCCAGACAAATGCTACATTCTTTCTCAAGAGATTTGTTAACGGATCGGCTATATCCGAAAAATTCCTAACAAACCTTCGGTAGTACCCACTCAAACCAAGGAATCTTCTGACATCCCTCCTACATTTAGGGACTACCATATTTTCAATACTTTCGATATTGGCCTGCTTAGGAGCAACTTTACCATTACCAACCTCATGACCCAAATATACCACCTTCGCCTTTGCGAAATCGCTTTTCTTTAAATTAATTACCAAATTTGCCTTTTTCAACACCTCAAATAGTGCCCTAATACGTTTTAAATGGGTTTCCCAATCATCGCTATAAATAACAATATCATCAATATACACAACACATCCTTCTAAACCATGGACTAAAGTATTCATTAACCTCTGAAAGGTAGCAGCCGCGTTCTTCATACCAAACGGCATAACTTTACATTGAAACAATCCCTGTGGTGTTACAAAAGCAGACAGGGCCCTTGCCCGCTTTGAAAGAGGAACTTGCCAATAACCTTTCAACAAATCGAATTTGCTAATGTATTTGGCCTTCCCCATTCGATCAATACAATCCTCAATTCGAGGTAATGGATAACAATCAGATTTAGATAACTCATTCAACTTACGGTAATCAAAACATAACCTGAAATCACCGTCGGATTTCTTTACCAATACAACAGGTGATGACCAAGGACTTTGACTAGGTTCAATTAGGTCATGTTTTAGCATATAATCCACTTCCTTTGCTACAACCTCATTTTTGAAGGGATTCAACCTGTAAGGAGATTGTTTCACAGGAGTGGCGCTACCTACCTCTACATCATGTTCAAGGACCGAAGTCCTACCCGGTACATCCGAAAATAATTCTTTATAATTAGATACTAAATTTTTCAAAGACCTTTGTTCTTCCTTACCTAAATGTGAAATTACTCCCGAAAATTTTTCCAAAGACTTTCTATTATCCGACCGCCATTCACATCCATTAAAACAATTATCATCAATACCCTCCCCCTCTGAAAAAGAAAAATGGTTATTGTTCTCAGAATCTACCGTGTTCCCAATAGTTGCCACAGGAATGACTTTTTCCCGTTCCATATAAGCTTTCAACATATTTACATGACACAGTTGAAAAGGTTTCCTTCTTTGAGGTGTCTCCACTAAATAGTTAACTTCACTTACTTTTTTCAAAATTTTCCAAGGACCTGAAAAAGAAGCTTTCAATGGATTCCCTGGGAAGGGTAACAAAACCAAAACTTTATCGCCTACCGCAAAGTCGCGTGCCTTGGACCTTCTATCAAAGAAAAACTTCATTCTGTTTTGGCTACATAATAAGTTTTCACCCGCAAATTTCCAAGCCTTGGTTAATTTATCGCCTAGATTAGACACATAATCCAATAAATTAACCTCAGGGACGTCTCCCTCCCAAGACTCACGAACCACATCAAGAGGACCTCGAACACAATGACCAAACACAAGGCTGAAAGGCGAAAAACCTAAAGACTGACTTGGGACAGAACGAAAAGCGAACAACAAATAAGGTAATTCCTTATCCCATTCAGAACCATTAATCAAACAATATTTCTTTACCATGGATTTCAGGGTCTGATGAAATCTCTCCAGAGCTCCCTGGCTTTCCGGATGATATGGAGAAGAGGTCACATGTTTTATATTTAACTCTGCCATTTTATCTCTGAAATACCTGCTAACAAAATTAGAACCACAATCCGATTGAATAATCTTAGGCATCCCAAACCTGGTAAAAAAGTCAATTAGTACATCTACAATTTTAACACTTTTTATTGTACGTAGTGGTATCGCCTCGGGATATCGAGACATCCTATCCATGATTGTCAAAATATACTCATTACCACTACGCGTCTTCGGTAATGGTCCAACCACATCAATAATGACTTCCTTAAAAGGTTCGGAAACTACAGGAATAGGACATAGAGGCGATTTTGGAATCCGCTGATTGGGTTTACCGACCCTCTGGCACACATCACAACTATTGACAAACTTCTTTACATCTGCCTTCAACTTCGGCCAATAATAATTCCCTAACAATTTGCAAGAAGTTTTATGAATTCCAAAATGGCCGGCCAGACCACTTTCGTGCGCCAATGACATTAACTCCTTCCTGTAACCAAAAGGAACCATTATCTGTTTCACAATTTCATAATCAACATTATCCACCCCCATAGGCCTACTCAACCTATATAAAATATTATTAATTATCTTAAATTTTGGACCAGTCATATCAGACACCTCCCCTGACTCGATAGGGAGTTCCCGAAACTCCTTTCTCTGGGCTTTGATTAGCTCTTCAGTGGTCCAATTTAACTTGTCCGTTAACATTCCAAGATCTACAGCTAGGCTATCACTACGATCTAAACTACTTAAATCTACATCAATTGTTGACTCTGCAGCGTCAACAATTCTAGCACTAGAACGAGTAACTGCTGCTACTTCACTATCCGGGTTTATCAATATCGGACAATTATTATTCTTCATAGCCGCATCATTCCCTAACACAACATCAACCTCCTTAACCGGGAATTTATCAACTATGGCCAATTTCAAATCTCCTGCAAAGGAAGGGCAGATTAAATTAAAATTTTCAATAGCATATGACTTTACGGAATCAGGAAAACCAGCCAATAACACAAATTCCCCACTTTTGGGTACAAAATTACAAGGTAATGCCTCCCTTAGTATCAAAGACTGAGCTGCACCGGTATCACGCAAAATACGCACTCGTCTTTTCTCGGACGAATTGGCGAAGGAGACACTACCGAAGGACAAATATCTGTCAAAACAACCAGGTAGTCATTGATCAGCGGATGTTGTTGGGGTAAGTTCTCTCTCTCTCTCTTCCACGCCCATCACTGGCCTAACATTAGCATTTTGAGATTTTCTAAACGCATAACACATACTCTTTACGTGCCCCTTCTTATTGCAAAAGAAGCAAGTCAATGTTTTCAATTTCTCTGGATTGTATATATTTGGCCTATTGCCTCTGTTAGGAGAAAAATTATTATTAGCATTACCCTGATTATTATTACTTCCCTGATTATTTCTACTGAACACCTTAGCATTATTATTAGGATTAGCATTATTATTCCTACCTATCTTAACCCAACCAGAATTCACCTTTGTCGTTACTCCCCCTAACTCACTCTTATGAGACAAGCAATATTCGTCACTAGCGATGGCTACCTCTTGAACAGTCTCGAGTTTTAACTCTTCGAGGTGGACCTTCAGCTTATCCGGGACACACCTCTTAAACTCCTCCACCAACATTAACTCCTTCAATTTCTCAAAATCTCCCACCTCCTTGGACTTAAACCAATCGCTAGCATACTGTTCCTTCGCCCTGGCAAATTCAACAAAAGTTTGTTCCCTACATTTTTCTAAGTCTCGGAAGCGTTGCCTATAAGCTTCAGGGACTAACTCATAGGCCTTCAAGACAATAGCCTTCACACTCTCATAATCTGCTGATAGATCCTCCTCCAGCGTTACATATACCCTCTGAGCTCTTCCAACCAATTTACTTTGTATAAGAGTGGTCCAATACTCCTGGGGCCACTCCAACCTTGCAGCAATCCTCTCAAACGATACAAAAAATTCTGCTATATTATTTTCTTCAAATTTAGGTACAAATTTGAGAGCCTGCGATAAATTGATAGCAGGAGTTACTAACCTATTTGGGGAATGGGTGGGGGAAAAAGAACCTGGGTTTCTCATGGCAATCTCATGCTGCCTCTCTTTTTCTCTTTCCCCTGCCTTAAACTTTTCCATTTCAAATTCCATTTGTCTCAGGACAATCTGCTTATCCAAAATTTCTATAGACACTACTTCATCCGGTTTCACCTCTTGTTCCCCACCTGTCTTTACAGTTTTAACATAATCATAAATGAGCAATAGCAATACACCCTTTCTTATGGACACATCATATTCCAATTCAAAATGTTCTGCTACAACTTCCAAGTCTTCCCTATTTAACTCTGCCAACCTCTCTTGCCATCCCTCTCCTCCAAGGAGTTCTAGTACATTAACAACCATGATTACTTATTCAAACAAAATCCTAAATTTGCACAAAACAACACCGAGGAGGTGAAAATACACTGCCTGAAAAATTACCCCAAGAATTAACTTTGCACAAACACTGGTGAATACTCAGGAACGAAATATCCTGTCACGGTCGCCACTTGTGATGGCTGGCTTTGACCACCACACACACCACTACACTTATATTACAGTATTCACCACCATAACGTACTAAGTCCACTAAAGGTGGAATAGTATCCAAACATTAATACGAGTGCAAAGTCAACTCAAGGGGACAAAGAAAATACCACAAAAATCTCCTTAATTTTAATACATAATATTTAGACAGAAATAACACCTGAACCACAATAATACATTAATAAATGATACACACTCAATCTTAACTCCCTGTAAAAGAAAACAATTATACAATTACGGAAAGGTCAGCAACACATGCATACTAAATGGAGAGAGGGTCCAGAAAGGAGAAGGCCAACGAAAAGTGAGAACAACCTAACAAATACAAACTAAATATCCCTATCTAGTGGACGATGGCTGGTTTGATTGAAAGGCTTTCACAAGCTCCAGTAAGGACGTCAGCTGACAAGTCGTGATCGCGATACTTAAATAGGCATAAATATTATTACCTTGGGACAGAGAGGTCCCCTTGGCTTTTACTGAACCAAGGGCAGTAACAAAATGTTAAGATGAGACGTCTTGCTGCAGAGAAAGGATATCCAACACAAGCTCAATAGCTTCAAAATGTGGCTCTGCAAAGGCGTGGAATAATATAGATCCAATCACAAATGTCGTGCCCTACAAGGTTGGAGGCTCAGAAACACACTAAGGAACCATCCTCAAAAAAAGCCCCTCCAAAACTCCGTTCACGCAGGAGCGCAGCCACGTAATCCACACCACTTGAAAATATAAAACAGCCGTTAGTCCATTATAAACACTAACATAACCACCAGTGAAAAGACAAACTATCAAAAAAAAAATAAACAATAAGTCTACAATATATTAAACCTTATACATCTATAAAAACTTAAATAATTTAGAAAAATAAAGCAATAATATTACAATATATATATTTATATATATGTATATATATATATATATATATATGTATATATATATATATATGTGTGTGTATACATATATATATATATATATATATGTGTGTGTGTATGTATGTATGTATATATATACGGTATATATATATATATATATAGAGAGAGAGAGAGAGAGAGAGAGAGAGAGAGAGACTTGTTCTTAATATATAAAGGAGATATTAATGAACATAATTTACCTAAGCGTAATATGTTAATGATGATGTTTACAATTTTGGACACATTCATTTATGTGTGGAAAAAATCACGTAAATGAATCATTAATCATGATGTCTTACAACGTGAATTTTGTGACAGAAAATAAATTGACGTAAATTCATTAATCGTACTAGTCCTTCTAAAGAAGGCAACCGTGTTACCCCATACGAATGGGAAAAAAAGCACGCTAATAGAAGAAGAAGAATGAGGATGATGATGATGATGATGATGATGACGATAAAGATCAACACGCATCCCCCGAATGAACAACCGCCATTCCAAGAACCACCTTCAGTAAGCCAAGCAAGGCATAGAGAGTGTGCTTGCACCACGTCGCCCTATAACTTGATCCGCCTGGTGAAATTGAAGCAGATAGCCCCAGGCAATATTACTAACGGAATGAAATTTAATTGTTCTTAAGCGGCCTTCTGCACTCCCGCTCTAGACGAAGCCCAAGCATTGGCCTCCTTTAGAAGACCCGAGAGCAAGTGACTAATGCAATTATCGCCTCCA
>NC_090734.1:73756090-73771090 GCF_036898095.1 Palaemon carinicauda
GAGATTATTTCTTTTCAGCTATTTTCCTGTATGAGACTAGTCTTTCGGCGGTTTTTCTATGTGAGATTAGTTCTTTTCAGTCATTTCCCTGTGTGAGACTAGTCTTTTTAGCGGTTTTTCTATGTGAGATTATTTCTTTTCAGCTATTTTCCTGTATGAGACTAGTCTTTTCAGCTTTTTTTTATGTGAGATTAGTTCTTTTCAGCTGTTTTTCTATGTAAGATTAGTTCATTTCAGCTGTTTTCATATGTGACATTAGTTCGTTTCAGCAGTTTTCCTATTGAGATTAGCTCTTTTCAGCTTTTTACAATTAGAGATTAGTTTTTCAGCTTTTTCTCTATGTGATATTAGTTCTCTTATGTTGCCTCCTATGTAAGATTAGTTCTCTTAAGTTGTCTCCTATGTAAGATTAGTTCTCTTAAGTTGTCTCCTATGTAAGATTAGTTCTCAGCAGTTTTTCTATGTGTAATATGTTCATTTCAGCGGTTTTTTTTTATGTGAGATCATTTTTTTCCATTAATGTTCTCTACGTGAGATTAGATCTTTTCAGATGTTTGCCTATGTAATATTAGTTCTTTTCAGCCATTCTTCTATGTGAGATTAGATCTTTTCAGCTGTTTTCCTATTTGTGATTAGTTCCTTTCAGCGTTTTTCTATGTGATATTAGTTCTTTTAAGCATTCTTTTTTATGTGAGATTGATTCTTCTCAGTTGTTTTCCCAAGTGAGATTAGGCCTTTCACTTTTTTCCTAAATGAGATTAGTTCTTTTCAGCTTTTTTTCCTAAGTAAAATTAGTTCTTTTCAGCAGTGTTCCAATGTAAGATTAGTACTTTTAAGCATTCAGTTCTATGTGAAATTAGTTCTTATCAGCTGTTCTCCTAGTTATTATTATTATTATTATTATTATTATTATTATTATTATTATTATTATTATTATTACCTCCTAAGCTACAACCCTAGTTGGAAAAGCTAAACGCTATAAGCCCAAGGGCTCCAACTAGGAAAATAGCTAAGTGAGGAAAGGAAATAAGGAAATAAACTACGAGAAAAATAATGAACAATATAAAATATACTAATAACAGTAACAACATTAAAATAAATCTACCATCATAGACTACAAAACTTAAATAAAACAGAGTAAGATAAATAAGATGGAAAAGTGTGCCCGAGTGTACCCTCAAGCATGAGAACTCTACCCTAAGATAGTGGAAGACCATAAAGTACAGAGGCTTAGGAACTATCCAACTAGAGAACAATGGTTTGATTTTGGAGTGTCATTCTCCTAGAAGAGCTGTTTACCATAGCTAAAGAGTCTCTGCTACCCTTACTAAGATTAAATTCTTTTCAGCATTTTTTCTATGTGAGATTTGTTCTTCTCAGCTCTCCTTATGTGAGATTAGTTCTTTGCAGCTGTTTTCCTATGTACGATTATTTCTTTTCAGCTATTTTCCTATATGAAACTAGTTCTTTTCAGCTGCTTTTCTATGTGGTATTTGTTCTTTTCAGTTGTCTTTTTATGTGAGATTATTTTATCAGTTGTTTTCTTGTGTAAAATTAGTTCCTTTCATCTGATTTGGGGGAGATTAGTTCTTTTCATCTATTTTTCTGTGTGACATTAGTGACACTAGTTCTTTCCAGCTGTTTTCTGATATGAGATTAGTTCTTTTCAGTTGTTTTCCTAAGTGAGATTAGTTTTTAGTGGTTTTTCTATGAGATCATTCTTTTTAGCTGTTTTATTATGGGAAATTTGTTCTTTTCACCAGATTTTGATGTGAGATTAGTTCTTTTAAGGTGTTTTCCTATATAAGATTAGTTTTTTTCATGTTTTTTGTGAGATTAGTTCATTTCAGCTGTTTTCCTATGTAAGGTTATTTCTTTTCGGTAGTTTTCCTACGTGAGATTTGTTCGTTTTGGCTGTTTTCCTATGTAAAATTATTTCTTTTCATCTACTTTTGCTATGTGACATTAGTTCGTTTCAGCGGTTTTCTTATGTGAGATTAGTTCATTTCATCTGTTTTCCTATGCAAGATTAGTTCGTTTCAGCTTTTTCACCATGCGAGATTATTTCTTTTCAGCTATTTTCCTGTGTAAGACTAGTCTTTTCCGTTGTTTTCTATGTGAGATTATTTCTTTTCAGCTATTTTCCTGTGTGAGACTAGTCTTTTCCGCTGTTTTCTATGTGAGATTATTTCTTTTCAGCTATTTTCCTGTGTGAGACTAGTCTTTTCAGCGGTTTTCTATGTGATATTAGTTCTTTTCAGCTATTTTCCTGTGTGAGACTAGTCTTTTCAGCGGTTTTCTATGTGATATTAGTTCTTTTCAGCTATTTTCCTGTGTGAGACTAGTCTTTTCAGCGGTTTTTCTATGTGATATTAGTTCTTTTCAGCTATTTTCCTGTGTGAGACTAGTCTTTTCAGCGGTTTTTCTATGTGAGATTAGTTCTTTTCAGCTATTTTCCTGTGTGAGACTAGTCTTTTCCGCTGTTTTTCTATGTGAGATTAGTTCTTTTCAGCTATTTTCCTGTGTGAGACTAGTCTTTTCAGCGGTTTTTCTATGTAAGATTAGTTCTTTTCAGCTATTTTCCTGTGTGAGACTAGTCTTTTCAACTGTTTTTCTATGTGAGATTAGTTCTTTTTAGCTATTTTCCTGTGAGAGACTAGTCTTTTCCGCTGTTTTCTATGTGAGATTAGTTCTTTTCAGCTATTTTCCTGTGTGAGACTAGTCTTTTCAGCGGTTTTTCTATGTGAGAATAGTTTTTTTCAGCTATTTTCCTGTGAGAGACTAGTCTTTTCAGCGGTTTTTCTATGTAAGATTAGTTCTTTTCAGCTATTTTCCTATGTGAGACTAGTCTTTTCCGCTGCTTTCTATGTAAGATTATTTCTTTTCAGCTATTTTCCTGTGTGAGACTAGTCTTTTCGGCGGTTTTTCTATGTGAGATTAGTTCTTTTCAGCTATTTTCCTGTGTGAGACTAGTCTTTTCCGCTATTTTCTGTGAGATTATTTCTTTTCAGCTATTTTCCTGTATGAGACTAGTCTTTCGGCGGTTTTTCTATGTGAGATTAGTTCTTTTCAGTCATTTCCCTGTGTGAGACTAGTCTTTTTAGCGGTTTTTCTATGTGAGATTATTTCTTTTCAGCTATTTTCCTGTATGAGACTAGTCTTTTCAGCTTTTTTTTATGTGAGATTAGTTCTTTTCAGCTGTTTTTCTATGTAAGATTAGTTCATTTCAGCTGTTTTCATATGTGACATTAGTTCGTTTCAGCAGTTTTCCTATTGAGATTAGCTCTTTTCAGCTTTTTACAATTAGAGATTAGTTTTTCAGCTTTTTCTCTATGTGATATTAGTTCTCTTATGTTGCCTCCTATGTAAGATTAGTTCTCTTAAGTTGTCTCCTATGTAAGATTAGTTCTCTTAAGTTGTCTCCTATGTAAGATTAGTTCTCAGCAGTTTTTCTATGTGTAATATGTTCATTTCAGCGGTTTTTTTTTATGTGAGATCATTTTTTTCCATTAATGTTCTCTACGTGAGATTAGATCTTTTCAGATGTTTGCCTATGTAATATTAGTTCTTTTCAGCCATTCTTCTATGTGAGATTAGATCTTTTCAGCTGTTTTCCTATTTGTGATTAGTTCCTTTCAGCGTTTTTCTATGTGATATTAGTTCTTTTAAGCATTCTTTTTTATGTGAGATTGATTCTTCTCAGTTGTTTTCCCAAGTGAGATTAGGCCTTTCACTTTTTTCCTAAATGAGATTAGTTCTTTTCAGCTTTTTTTCCTAAGTAAAATTAGTTCTTTTCAGCAGTGTTCCAATGTAAGATTAGTACTTTTAAGCATTCAGTTCTATGTGAAATTAGTTCTTATCAGCTGTTCTCCTAGTTATTATTATTATTATTATTATTATTATTATTATTATTATTATTACCTCCTAAGCTACAACCCTAGTTGGAAAAGCTAAACGCTATAAGCCCAAGGGCTCCAACTAGGAAAATAGCTAAGTGAGGAAAGGAAATAAGGAAATAAACTACGAGAAAAATAATGAACAATATAAAATATACTAATAACAGTAACAACATTAAAATAAATCTTCCATCATAGACTACAAAACTTAAATAAAACAGAGTAAGATAAATAAGATGGAAAAGTGTGCCCGAGTGTACCCTCAAGCATGAGAACTCTACCCTAAGATAGTGGAAGACCATAAAGTACAGAGGCTTAGGAACTATCCAACTAGAGAACAATGGTTTGATTTTGGAGTGTCATTCTCCTAGAAGAGCTGTTTACCATAGCTAAAGAGTCTCTGCTACCCTTACTAAGATTAACTCTTTTCAGCATTTTTTCTATGTGAGATTTGTTCTTCTCAGCTCTCCTTATGTGAGATTAGTTCTTTGCAGCTGTTTTCCTATGTACGATTATTTCTTTTCAGCTATTTTCCTATATGAAACTAGTTCTTTTCAGCTGCTTTTCTATGTGGTATTTGTTCTTTTCAGTTGTCTTTTTATGTGAGATTATTTTATCAGTTGTTTTCTTGTGTAAAATTAGTTCCTTTCATCTGATTTGGGGGAGATTAGTTCTTTTCATCTATTTTTCTGTGTGACATTAGTGACACTAGTTCTTTCCAGCTGTTTTCTGATATGAGATTAGTTCTTTTCAGTTGTTTTCCTAAGTGAGATTAGTTTTTAGTGGTTTTTCTATGAGATCATTCTTTTCAGCTGTTTTATTATGGGAAATTTGTTCTTTTCACCAGATTTTGATGTGAGATTAGTTCTTTTAAGGTGTTTTCCTATATAAGATTAGTTTTTTTCATGTTTTTTGTGAGATTAGTTCATTTCAGCTGTTTTCCTATGTAAGGTTATTTCTTTTCGGTAGTTTTCCTACGTGAGATTTGTTCGTTTTGGCTGTTTTCCTATGTAAAATTATTTCTTTTCATCTACTTTTGCTATGTGACATTAGTTCGTTTCAGCGGTTTTCTTATGTGAGATTAGTTCATTTCATCTGTTTTCCTATGCAAGATTAGTTCGTTTCAGCTTTTTCACCATGCGAGATTATTTCTTTTCAGCTATTTTCCTGTGTAAGACTAGTCTTTTCTGTTGTTTTCTATGTGAGATTATTTCTTTTCAGCTATTTTCCTGTGTGAGACTAGTCTTTTCCGCTGTTTTCTATGTGAGATTATTTCTTTTCAGCTATTTTCCTGTGTGAGACTAGTCTTTTCAGCGGTTTTCTATGTGATATTAGTTCTTTTCAGCTATTTTCCTGTGTGAGACTAGTCTTTTCAGCGGTTTTCTATGTGATATTAGTTCTTTTCAGCTATTTTCCTGTGTGAGACTAGTCTTTTCAGCGGTTTTTCTATGTGATATTAGTTCTTTTCAGCTATTTTCCTGTGTGAGACTAGTCTTTTCAGCTGTTTTTCTATGTGAGATTAGTTCTTTTCAGCTATTTTCCTGTGTGAGACTAGTCTTTTCCGCTGTTTTTCTATGTGAGATTAGTTCTTTTCAGCTATTTTCCTGTGTGAGACTAGTCTTTTCAGCGGTTTTTCTATGTAAGATTAGTTCTTTTCAGCTATTTTCCTGTGTGAGACTAGTCTTTTCAACTGTTTTTCTATGTGAGATTAGTTCTTTTTAGCTATTTTCCTGTGAGAGACTAGTCTTTTCCGCTGTTTTCTATGTGAGATTAGTTCTTTTCAGCTATTTTCCTGTGTGAGACTAGTCTTTTCAGCGGTTTTTCTATGTGAGAATAGTTTTTTTCAGCTATTTTCCTGTGAGAGACTAGTCTTTTCAGCGGTTTTTCTATGTAAGATTAGTTCTTTTCAGCTATTTTCCTATGTGAGACTAGTCTTTTCCGCTGCTTTCTATGTAAGATTATTTCTTTTCAGCTATTTTCCTGTGTGAGACTAGTCTTTTCGGCGGTTTTTCTATGTGAGATTAGTTCCTTCCAGCTATTTTCCTGTGTGAGACTAGTCTTTTCCGCTATTTTCTGTGAGATTATTTCTTTTCAGCTATTTTCCTGTATGAGACTAGTCTTTCGGCGGTTTTTCTATGTGAGATTAGTTCTTTTCAGTCATTTCCCTGTGTGAGACTAGTCTTTTTAGCGGTTTTTCTATGTGAGATTATTTCTTTTCAGCTATTTTCCTGTATGAGACTAGTCTTTTCAGCTTTTTTTTATGTGAGATTAGTTCTTTTCAGCTGTTTTTCTATGTAAGATTAGTTCATTTCAGCTGTTTTCATATGTGACATTAGTTCGTTTCAGCAGTTTTCCTATTGAGATTAGCTCTTTTCAGCTTTTTACAATTAGAGATTAGTTTTTCAGCTTTTTCTCTATGTGATATTAGTTCTCTTATGTTGCCTCCTATGTAAGATTAGTTCTCTTAAGTTGTCTCCTATGTAAGATTAGTTCTCTTAAGTTGTCTCCTATGTAAGATTAGTTCTCAGCAGTTTTTCTATGTGTAATATGTTCATTTCAGCGGTTTTTTTTTATGTGAGATCATTTTTTTCCATTAATGTTCTCTACGTGAGATTAGATCTTTTCAGATGTTTGCCTATGTAATATTAGTTCTTTTCAGCCATTCTTCTATGTGAGATTAGATCTTTTCAGCTGTTTTCCTATTTGTGATTAGTTCCTTTCAGCGTTTTTCTATGTGATATTAGTTCTTTTAAGCATTCTTTTTTATGTGAGATTGATTCTTCTCAGTTGTTTTCCCAAGTGAGATTAGGCCTTTCACTTTTTTCCTAAATGAGATTAGTTCTTTTCAGCTTTTTTTCCTAAGTAAAATTAGTTCTTTTCAGCAGTGTTCCAATGTAAGATTAGTACTTTTAAGCATTCAGTTCTATGTGAAATTAGTTCTTATCAGCTGTTCTCCTAGTTATTATTATTATTATTATTATTATTATTATTATTATTATTATTATTACCTCCTAAGCTACAACCCTAGTTGGAAAAGCTAAACGCTATAAGCCCAAGGGCTCCAACTAGGAAAATAGCTAAGTGAGGAAAGGAAATAAGGAAATAAACTACGAGAAAAATAATGAACAATATAAAATATACTAATAACAGTAACAACATTAAAATAAATCTTCCATCATAGACTACAAAACTTAAATAAAACAGAGTAAGATAAATAAGATGGAAAAGTGTGCCCGAGTGTACCCTCAAGCATGAGAACTCTACCCTAAGATAGTGGAAGACCATAAAGTACAGAGGCTTAGGAACTATCCAACTAGAGAACAATGGTTTGATTTTGGAGTGTCATTCTCCTAGAAGAGCTGTTTACCATAGCTAAAGAGTCTCTGCTACCCTTACTAAGATTAATTCTTTTCAGCATTTTTTCTATGTGAGATTTGTTCTTCTCAGCTCTCCTTATGTGAGATTAGTTCTTTGCAGCTGTTTTCCTATGTACGATTATTTCTTTTCAGCTATTTTCCTATATGAAACTAGTTCTTTTCAGCTGCTTTTCTATGTGGTATTTGTTCTTTTCAGTTGTCTTTTTATGTGAGATTATTTTATCAGTTGTTTTCTTGTGTAAAATTAGTTCCTTTCATCTGATTTGGGGGAGATTAGTTCTTTTCATCTATTTTTCTGTGTGACATTAGTGACACTAGTTCTTTCCAGCTGTTTTCTGATATGAGATTAGTTCTTTTCAGTTGTTTTCCTAAGTGAGATTAGTTTTTAGTGGTTTTTCTATGAGATCATTCTTTTCAGCTGTTTTATTATGGGAAATTTGTTCTTTTCACCAGATTTTGATGTGAGATTAGTTCTTTTAAGGTGTTTTCCTATATAAGATTAGTTTTTTTCATGTTTTTTGTGAGATTAGTTCATTTCAGCTGTTTTCCTATGTAAGGTTATTTCTTTTCGGTAGTTTTCCTACGTGAGATTTGTTCGTTTTGGCTGTTTTCCTATGTAAAATTATTTCTTTTCATCTACTTTTGCTATGTGACATTAGTTCGTTTCAGCGGTTTTCTTATGTGAGATTAGTTCATTTCATCTGTTTTCCTATGCAAGATTAGTTCGTTTCAGCTTTTTCACCATGCGAGATTATTTCTTTTCAGCTATTTTCCTGTGTAAGACTAGTCTTTTCCGTTGTTTTCTATGTGAGATTATTTCTTTTCAGCTATTTTCCTGTGTGAGACTAGTCTTTTCCGCTGTTTTCTATGTGAGATTATTTCTTTTCAGCTATTTTCCTGTGTGAGACTAGTCTTTTCAGCGGTTTTCTATGTGATATTAGTTCTTTTCAGCTATTTTCCTGTGTGAGACTAGTCTTTTCAGCGGTTTTCTATGTGATATTAGTTCTTTTCAGCTATTTTCCTGTGTGAGACTAGTCTTTTCCGCTGTTTTTCTATGTGATATTAGTTCTTTTCAGCTATTTTCCTGTGTGAGACTAGTCTTTTCAGCTGTTTTTCTATGTGAGATTAGTTCTTTTCAGCTATTTTCCTGTGTGAGACTAGTCTTTTCCGCTGTTTTTCTATGTGAGATTAGTTCTTTTCAGCTATTTTCCTGTGTGAGACTAGTCTTTTCAGCGGTTTTTCTATGTAAGATTAGTTCTTTTCAGCTATTTTCCTGTGTGAGACTAGTCTTTTTAACTGTTTTTCTATGTGAGATTAGTTCTTTTTAGCTATTTTCCTGTGAGAGACTAGTCTTTTCCGCTGTTTTCTATGTGAGATTAGTTCTTTTCAGCTATTTTCCTGTGTGAGACTAGTCTTTTCAGCGGTTTTTCTATGTGAGAATAGTTTTTTTCAGCTATTTTCCTGTGAGAGACTAGTCTTTTCAGCGGTTTTTCTATGTAAGATTAGTTCTTTTCAGCTATTTTCCTATGTGAGACTAGTCTTTTCCGCTGCTTTCTATGTAAGATTATTTCTTTTCAGCTATTTTCCTGTGTGAGACTAGTCTTTTCGGCGGTTTTTCTATGTGAGATTAGTTCTTTTCAGCTATTTTCCTGTGTGAGACTAGTCTTTTCCGCTATTTTCTGTGAGATTATTTCTTTTCAGCTATTTTCCTGTATGAGACTAGTCTTTCGGCGGTTTTTCTATGTGAGATTAGTTCTTTTCAGTCATTTCCCTGTGTGAGACTAGTCTTTTTAGCGGTTTTTCTATGTGAGATTATTTCTTTTCAGCTATTTTCCTGTATGAGACTAGTCTTTTCAGCTTTTTTTTATGTGAGATTAGTTCTTTTCAGCTGTTTTTCTATGTAAGATTAGTTCATTTCAGCTGTTTTCATATGTGACATTAGTTCGTTTCAGCAGTTTTCCTATTGAGATTAGCTCTTTTCAGCTTTTTACAATTAGAGATTAGTTTTTCAGCTTTTTCTCTATGTGATATTAGTTCTCTTATGTTGCCTCCTATGTAAGATTAGTTCTCTTAAGTTGTCTCCTATGTAAGATTAGTTCTCTTAAGTTGTCTCCTATGTAAGATTAGTTCTCAGCAGTTTTTCTATGTGTAATATGTTCATTTCAGCGGTTTTTTTTATGTGAGATCATTTTTTTCCATTAATGTTCTCTACGTGAGATTAGATCTTTTCAGATGTTTGCCTATGTAATATTAGTTCTTTTCAGCCATTCTTCTATGTGAGATTAGATCTTTTCAGCTGTTTTCCTATTTGTGATTAGTTCCTTTCAGCGTTTTTCTATGTGATATTAGTTCTTTTAAGCATTCTTTTTTATGTGAGATTGATTCTTCTCAGTTGTTTTCCCAAGTGAGATTAGGCCTTTCACTTTTTTCCTAAATGAGATTAGTTCTTTTCAGCTTTTTTTCCTAAGTAAAATTAGTTCTTTTCAGCAGTGTTCCAATGTAAGATTAGTACTTTTAAGCATTCAGTTCTATGTGAAATTAGTTCTTATCAGCTGTTCTCCTAGTTATTATTATTATTATTATTATTATTATTATTATTATTATTATTATTACCTCCTAAGCTACAACCCTAGTTGGAAAAGCTAAACGCTATAAGCCCAAGGGCTCCAACTAGGAAAATAGCTAAGTGAGGAAAGGAAATAAGGAAATAAACTACGAGAAAAATAATGAACAATATAAAATATACTAATAACAGTAACAACATTAAAATAAATCTTCCATCATAGACTACAAAACTTAAATAAAACAGAGTAAGATAAATAAGATGGAAAAGTGTGCCCGAGTGTACCCTCAAGCATGAGAACTCTACCCTAAGATAGTGGAAGACCATAAAGTACAGAGGCTTAGGAACTATCCAACTAGAGAACAATGGTTTGATTTTGGAGTGTCATTCTCCTAGAAGAGCTGTTTACCATAGCTAAAGAGTCTCTGCTACCCTTACTAAGATTAATTCTTTTCAGCATTTTTTCTATGTGAGATTTGTTCTTCTCAGCTCTCCTTATGTGAGATTAGTTCTTTGCAGCTGTTTTCCTATGTACGATTATTTCTTTTCAGCTATTTTCCTATATGAAACTAGTTCTTTTCAGCTGCTTTTCTATGTGGTATTTGTTCTTTTCAGTTGTCTTTTTATGTGAGATTATTTTATCAGTTGTTTTCTTGTGTAAAATTAGTTCCTTTCATCTGATTTGGGGGAGATTAGTTCTTTTCATCTATTTTTCTGTGTGACATTAGTGACACTAGTTCTTTCCAGCTGTTTTCTGATATGAGATTAGTTCTTTTCAGTTGTTTTCCTAAGTGAGATTAGTTTTTAGTGGTTTTTCTATGAGATCATTCTTTTCAGCTGTTTTATTATGGGAAATTTGTTCTTTTCACCAGATTTTGATGTGAGATTAGTTCTTTTAAGGTGTTTTCCTATATAAGATTAGTTTTTTTCATGTTTTTTGTGAGATTAGTTCATTTCAGCTGTTTTCCTATGTAAGGTTATTTCTTTTCGGTAGTTTTCCTACGTGAGATTTGTTCGTTTTGGCTGTTTTCCTATGTAAAATTATTTCTTTTCATCTACTTTTGCTATGTGACATTAGTTCGTTTCAGCGGTTTTCTTATGTGAGATTAGTTCATTTCATCTGTTTTCCTATGCAAGATTAGTTCGTTTCAGCTTTTTCACCATGTGAGATTAGTTCTTTTCATGTGTTTTCCTATGCAAGATTAGTTCGTTTCAGCTTTTTCACCATGTGAGATTAGTTCTTTTCATGTGTTTTCCTATGTGAGATTAGCTATTTTCAGCTGTTTTTACATAGGATTAGTTCTATTTTATCGATTTTCCAGTGTGAAATAAGTTTTTTCACCTGTTTTCCTATGTAAGATTAGTTCTTCTCAGCTATTTTCCTTTGTTAGTCTTTGCAACTGTTTTCCTATGTGAGATTAGTTATTTTCAGCTGTTTTCCTATGTACGATTAGCTCTTTTTAGCTATCTTCTATGTGAGATTAGTTTTTTTCAGCTTCTTGTCCTATATAATATTGGTTCTTTCCAGCTGTTTTCCAATGTGAGATTAGTTCTTTTCAGCTGTTTTCCTATGTCAGAATATTTCTTTTCTGCCGTTTTCATATGTGAAATAAGTTCTTTTCACCTGTTTTCTTATGTTACATTAGTGTATTTCAAATATTTTTCTATGTGAAATTAGTTCTTTTCAAGTTTTTACCTGATAGATTAGTACTTTTTTGCTGTTTTCCTATATAAGATTAGATTGTTTCAGATTTTTTTCCTATGTGAGATTATTTCTTTTAAGCTCTTTTCTTATGTGAGATTTTTTTTGTTTAAGATATTTTTCTGTGTGAGACTAGTTCATTTCAGATTTTTTCCTATGAGAGATTAGTTTTTTTCAGCGGTTTTCCTATGAGATTAGTTCTTTTCAGATTTTTTTTCTATGTGAGATTAGTTCTTCTTAGTTATTTTCCTATGAAAGATTTATTCCTTGCATCTGCTTTCATATGTGAGATTAGTTGTTTTCAGCTGTCTTCCTATGTGCAATTAGTTTTTTTCAGCAGTTTTTATATGTGAGATTAGTTCTTTTTTGCTGTTTTCCCGTGAGACTAGTTCTTTTCAGTTTTCTCCTATGAGAGATTTGTTCTTTTCAGCTTTTATTTTCCTATGTGAGATTAGTTTTTTTAGCGGTTCTCATACGGGGGATTAGTTCTTTTTAGCTATTTTCTATGTGAGACTAGTTCTTTTCAACTTTTTTCCTATATGAGAGTATTTTTTTCAGATATTTTTCTAAGTGATATTAGTTCTTATTAGGCTGTTTTCCCGTTAGATGAGTTCTTTTCAGCTTTTTTTCCTATGTGAGATTAGTATGTTTCAGTTGTTTTCCGGTTTGAGAATAGTTCTTATCAGCTGTTTTCCAACGTGAAATAAGTTCTTTTCAGTAGGTTTCTTATATGAGATTAGTTCGTTTCAGATAGTTCCTATGTGAGATTAGTTTATTTCAGCTGTTTTCCTGTGTGAGAATGGTTCTTGTCTGCTGTTTTCCAACGTGAAATAAATTCTTTTCATTAGGTCTCTTATATGAGATTAGTTCGTTTCAGATAGTTCCTATGTGAGATTAGATCTTTTCAGCTTTTTTTCTGTTAGATTAGTTCCTTTTAATGGTTTTCCTGTGCAAGATTAGTATTTTCAGCTCTTTTACTATCTGAGACTAGTTCGTATCAGCTTTTTCCTTTGTGAGATTAGCTCATTCTAGTTGTTTTTCTTTGTGAGATTAGTTCATTTCAGATTTTTTCCTTTGTGAGATTAGTTCTTTTCAGCTTTTTTTCTATTTGAGATTAGTCATTTCCAGCTTCTTTACTATTTGAGATTAGTTTTTATTTTTTCTTATGTGATATTAGTCCTTTTAAGTTCAGTTCCTTTTTTTTTTTTTTTTTTTTGCTATTATCTTATGTAAGATTGTTTCTTTTCAGTTTTTCCTATGTAAGATTAATTCTTTCCAGATGTTTTCATATGTGAGATTAACTCTATTCCGCCATTTTTTATGGGATATCAGTTCTTTTTAGCTGTTCTTTTATGTGAGATCAGTTCTTTTCATTTTTTTCTGATGTGAGATTAGTTCTTGTCAGCTATTTTCCTATGTGAGATTAGTTCTTATCAGCTGTTTTCTTGTGTGAGATTAGTTCTTTCCTGTTGTTTTCCTATGTGAGATTAATTATTGTCAGCTATATTCCTGCGTGAGATTAGATCATTTCAGCTATTCTTATGTGGGATTATTCTTCTCTGCTGTTTCCCTGTTTGAGATCAGTTCTTTCCAGCTGTTTTCCTGCGTGAGATCAGTTCTTTTTAGCTGTTTTCTTTTTTTAGATTACTTCTTTTTATCTGTTTTCCTATGAGAGAAAAGTTCTTCTCAGCTATTTATGTGGGAGATTAGTTCTTTATAGCTGTTTTATGTGAGATAAGTTCTTTTCAGCTATTTTATTTTTGAGATTAGTTCTTTATAGCTGTTTTTTCTCTGTAAGATTAGTTCGTTGCAGCTTTTTTACTATGTGAGATTAGTTCTTTCCAGGTGTTTTCCTATGTGAGATTAGCCTCTATAAGCTTTTTTTTCTTTGAGATTTGATCTTACCGGTTTTCCTATGTGAGATAAGTTCTCTTTAGGTTTTGTGTATGTGACATTAATTCTTTTAAGCAGTTTTCTTAAGTATATTAGTTTGTTTCATATGTTTTTCTTTGTGAGATAAGTAGGTTTCAGCTTTTTTCTCCTAGATTGTTCTTTTCAGCTGTTTTCTAATGTGAGATTAGTTCGTTTCAGAGGTTTTCTATGTGAGGTTAGTTCTTCTCGGTTAATTTCCTTTGATATTAGTTCTTTTCAACTATTTCCCTATGTGAGATTCTTTCCAGCAGTTTTACTATATGAGATTAATTGTTTCCAGCAGTTTTATTGTGAGATTAGTTCTTTTCAACTGTTTTCCTAAGTGAGACTCTTTTCATCTTTTTTATGTGAGATTAGTTCTTTTCAGCTGTTTTACTACGTAAGATTAGTTCTTTTTACCTGTTTTCCTATGTAAGAATAGTTCTTCTCAGCTGCTTTTCTATGTGAGATTCTTTTCAGCTTTTTTTTATGAGATTAGTTCTTTTCAGAAGTTTTACTACGTGAGATTAGCTCTTTTAAGATGTTTTTTTATGTGAGATTAGTTCTTTTCAGCTGTTTTACTACCTGGGGATAGTTTTTTTCAGCTGTTTTCCTATGTAAGAATAGTCCTTTTCAGCTGCTTTTCTATGCAAGATTCTCTTCAGCTGTTTTTCTATGCGAAATTAGTTCTTTTCAGCTGTTTTCCTATGAGAGATTGGTTCTTTTCAGCTGTTTTGTTATGTGAGATTAGCTCTTTTCAGCTGTTTTACTCTGTAAGATTAGTTTTTTCAGCTGTTTAACTATGTGAGATTAGTTCTTTTCAGCTGTTTTCCTATGTAGGGTTAGTTCTTTTCAGGTTTTTTTATGTGAGATTCTTTTCAGCTGTTTTACTATCTGAGATTAGTTCTTTTCACCTGTTTTACTACCTGAGATTAGTTGTTTTCAGCTGTTTTCATAATTGAGATTAGTTTTTTCAGCTGTTTTCCTATGAGAGATTAGTTCTTTTCAGCTTTTCCTTACGTGATATTGTTCTTTTCAGCTGTTATGAGATTAGTTCGTCTTAGATGTTTTTCTATGTGAGATTAGTTCTTTTCGCCTGATTTCCTTTGATACTAGTTCTTTTCAGCTGTTTTCCTATGTGATATTGGTTCTTTCCAGCTGTTTTACTATATATGATTAGTTTTTTTCAGCTGTTATCCTATGTGAGATTCTTTTCAGCATTTTTACTTTGTGAGATTAGTTTTTTTAAGCTTTTTTACTTGTGAGATTAGTTCTTTTCAGCTTTTTTACTATGTGAGATTAGTTCTTTTCATCTGTTTCTATGCGTGATTACTAATTCCTTTGTGAATTTTTATAACTTTTCCGTTGTAGCTCAGTTGGATTTATCATTATCAAAGTACGTTGTTACTGAACTTAACTCTTAGTTCTTAAATAATCCCCAGTCTGTATAAATGGTAGACGAAGACTAGAAATTTTAGTAAAAATGCATTCTAGTGATTTACAATAAACACTAGGCTTCGATTGAATTTGATAATATTCATCCCCTCACTA
>NC_090734.1:73778590-73821090 GCF_036898095.1 Palaemon carinicauda
TGCTGACCACCTGGTCAAGTATTTCAACAATAGCAACGTCACTGCCATCGGCAGAGAGAAAGATACGTGCATGTGGCACAGGAATAGTGAGAGCAGCAGCTGTTGATAGGAATTCTTTGCATTGCATAAAGCCGCTTATTGAAAGGGACTCCACTCCAGGTCTTTTGGCTTGCCCTTGAGGGAAGCTTAGAGGGGGGCAAGAGTGGTGGGGATGGCTGGCATGAAACAGTGATAATAGTTAATCATGCCCAAGAATTCTTGCAGTGCTTTGAAGGTCGAGGGCATGGGGAAGTTTTGAATGGCTGCTACTTTCTCAGGGAGTGGGTAGACTCCTTCAGGAGTGACGTGGTACTCTAAAAACTATACTTCGTTAGCAGCAAAGGTACACTTGTTGTACCGGACTAGAAGGCCGTTCTGTTGCAGGCGGTCAAGCGCGATGCGTATGTAACGGAGGTGTTTATCTTTGGAGGAAGAGAACACAAGTATGTCATCCACATAACATACACAGAAGGGGAGGTCCTTTAAGATGCCATCCATGCAGCGCTGAAAAGTGGCCCCAGCATTATGAAGTAGTAATTGAAGATGTATGTACTGGAGGGGGTTGTGATGGCAGTCTTGGGTTGTCTTCTGGGTTCATGGGCACCTGATAATACCTCTTCAGGAGGTCGATCCTGGAGAAAAACTTCGCTTTGTGCAAGTACAAGGTCACATTGGCAATATTTGGAAGGTGGTAATGATTCTGTTCTGTTTACATGTTCAAACACCTGTAATCCCCACCCGGATACAGGGAGCCATCTATCTTCAGGACGATGTGTAAAGATGACAACTGTGGGCTAGAGGCCTTTTGACAACGACCAATTTATTGCATTTCAGACGATCTGGTGCCAGATAAATTAATCTGGCAAACTCTGGGGGCCCCATCGTCTTGATATGGTGATAAATACCGTGTTTGGTGGGAATCATGGTTATTTGGCAAAGTTCTGGATGGAAGACTTCCGGGTATGACGTGAGGAGGTAGGTGTAGGCATCCGTGGATTCACTTATGTGGAGAGCGAGGTTGCAGGGACCAGTTTAAAGAGGTTTCGACAAGTAAGAGTCTGCATTGACTAGCCGTCGTTGAGCAACATCTTACAGGATATAGTAATGTGAGACGAAATCTACACTAAGGATTAGCATTGTATCCTCAGAACGAGAAACTTCCAGTGATATTTGACACTTCCAAATGATAATGTAAGGTTCTTGTAACCATAGGTGAGTGTCGCAGATCCGTTAGCAGCTACCAGGTGAGCGTCAGCAGATTTAGACAGACTACGTCATGTACTGAAGAGTGGCCTTGGTAGAAGAGTACAGCAAGCACCCGTGTCTACCAAAAATCGCACGCCCGTACCTGTATCATGTAAAATGAAGATATGTGACAGGGAAAGCCACTGCCACAAGCAATAGCCTACTTATACGTTTTTTAGCCACTGATAACTGTTCGAACATTTATTCGCAGCAGCTCCGAATCTTGGGTGATAGTAGCATACCTGTGGCCAATGGGCATCAGTAAGTGGCTGTAGAGGTCGCTGGTTGGGGCGTGAGCAAGTGGTGATTGGTGGGCCGTTTTGTAGCCGCTCTGGCACGTCAGAGGGTAGACGTCTGTGTCCTACCGCATTCACTTCAGCTTTGGTCGATGTTGATTAGTTGACCTCTCAGTCAGGAGTGCAGGCGTGGATGGAGTTCTTGGTGGTAGTGAAGTGGCTGTCCATAAGGGTGTCACCTTTGGTCATCAGGCCCTTCATGAGCAAAATATCGACATCTGTTATGGTAGCGCGTACAGGTTCAGGTAAGGGGCATACTCAAAGGGAACGAGTAGGTTCACTGCCCGACGTGAGCGGTCAGCGGCAGGTTGTAAGCGAGCAATACTTGTAATTTCCCTAAGGGCGAGCGATGCCTTTTGGTCCACTAAAAGTTGTTGAGAAAGCTGAAAAAGTTTGGCTATATGGGCAGCTGGCAATGGCAAGTACTTCTCCAGGATGTATGCTATGAGAGTGTCGTACGCTGTTGGGGTGTCCCCTTCTCACAAAGCCAATCAGAGATTTACGGGAAAGTGTCCTTGGAGATAGCCGCAAAAACATAATCTGCTTTGGTGCTTGACTGAGTCACGCCATTCATGCAAAACTAGACTTCAGCACGCTGGAACCACGAGAACGCTTTTCTTCTTGTGTATGGCAGCAATTTTATTGAGGCGGCATGTGCTGAAGAGGCAGGTTTGGTGAGAGGCATCTTCAAACAGTAGGGCACAGCAGTGAGGGGGCAGGCGGGAGGGAGCGGATACTCCGCTGGTCACCAATGTGCGAGCGAGCAGTTAGGTTGTAACTGAGAGGCAAGATGAATGCAACTAAACCTTATCGAACAATCGTCGATTTTATATACGGCAACCTACGAGCAAGAACGCCACAACATTTCAAACACAGTAGAACATAAGCTAGCATGATAACAGGTTGGTTTATTAACAGTGCCGGGAAGGTCGAGTGATAAGATAAAAAATTAAAACCATTACAGTGCGGTACAACACGCACCAGAAAAGTAAAAAAAAGTTGATATAGAAAATAAAATTTACAATTAAAATGTTAAAATGAGTTTCACATTTACTTCATAGAAAATAAGATGGAAGACACAGGAAATGATACAGAGAGAAATGTTGGACTTAAGGAGTTGTAATAAGTAAACAAGACAATAACTAGGACATGTGAGTTAATTATTTTCTTCCTGCTTTTTGTGTTCCCTGACTTATAACCTTCCCTACCTTAAGAAGCGGGCTTGTTGCTTCTCAGTCTTTTCTATCTAACTAAAACCTTCCCTCGTATGAGCGTGTTTACATCTTCCTTCCAAAGTTAACCTAAATCATTTTACTTCCATAAATGTCGCCAGCATAATAAAGAGCAAGTGTCTGACTATATATATATATATATATATATATATATATATATATATATATATATATATATATATATATATATATATATATATATATATATACATATATATATATATGTGTGTATATATATATATATATATATATATATATATATATATATATATATATATATGTGTGTGTGTGTGTTTGTGTGTATATATATATATATATATATATATATATATATATATATATATATATATTATATATAAATACATACATACATATGTATATGTATATATATTTTATATAAATACATACATACATGCATATGTGTGTGTGTGTAGATTGCCATGCCTATAGCATGACACGGGCTCTTGTCGTTGGACAGCCCGTAAAAGATTGGTTCTGAAAAGGGTGAGAACTCCAGAGGAGTAAAAAATTGTATTATCAAAGGAAATGTTAGTTTTAAAAGGAAGAAGTTAGTTTGGATTAAAGGATAAGGTACAGGAAAAAAGGATGAAGGATGAGGGGTAAAAGGATGATGAATGAGAAATGAGAATGAACTTGGCAAGACGTGAAAGGGGCAGAAAGTAACCCGAGAAAGGGGACTCCTTTTTAGGTCCACGAAAGAAAGTTTTTAGTTAGAGAAAAAGTATTGAGAGTAGCAAGTCCCAGTAAGTAGGAGAGACGGGAGAAGAGGGAAGGAATTTCAGTAGGAGAAAATAGGAGAATGTTTAAGCAAAGAGGCTTATTCCTGCTCTGTGGTGGGGAAAAAGGAAAGGGGAATTGTGTGAAGGAGTGGAAGGATGTAGGAGATAGGAAAAACAAGAGCTGTTTCCTTATGAGGAACACAGCCTTGTAATAACTATTCTCCATTTAGGAATTAGGTATTGGGAAGGAACGAGAGGTTATGATCACTGCAAGCAGAGAAGGCTTATCCCTGCTCCGTGGTTGGAAGCTGGAAATGTTGCAGGAGTTGCTGGAAGGTGGAGGTCGAGGATAAGGACAGGAATCTGGTAAGGATCTGAATGGCAATGGGAATGAGGTCAGTCAAGGTGAGGGACTCGATTTGTTGAGCCAAGGATGTAGGTTGAGGAGGGGGAATTGCAGGACGGGGAGTTTAAACAGCTTGTCGTTTGATTGCAGCTGCAGGCACAGGAATAATGGGTGTCTGGTTTCGCTTTGCAGTTGCAGAAGCAGGAACAGTGGTAGGCTGCCGTTGACTTCCAGGGCGAGGAGTTGGCTGGATCTTGGGTTTTTGCATCGAAGTTGGCTTGTTGTTTTTAGGAGGATTACTGCCCTTCATTGCAGCAATTCTCCTTAATCGTTCAGGGCAGCGTTTGTTCCAGGCATGATGAGGCTTGGAGCAGTTACGGCACTTAGGGCGAGTTTCTTGTCCATTCTTGTGGGCCTGTATACAAATCTCAGTGTTGTGACGTTGACTACAGACACCACAGAAAGCAGGGCCTTGGCAGTCCTCCTTGTGATGGCCGTAGCGTTGGCAGTGGTAGCAGCGAAGAGGCTCAGGGGTATAGTCTTGAATTGGATACGTCCCCCAGACTCCCATATCCAGTGATGAAGGCACAGGACCTATGAAGGTGGCTAAGAGCCTCCTGACAGGGACGTTGTCACGGTTTTTGCAGCGGTCGGCCTTTTCTACATTGCTGCAGGAAGTGACAATGGAGATTGGCATAGTAGTTGGATACCTGGATATGATTGCCTTTCTTCTAATTAAGGCAGGGTCAAGCAGAGTAAGGTCAGGTTCTTCTTGTAGGTGTTTGACGGTATCCAAGTCCTTGGGGATGATAATTAAATCACCCTTTAGGTTTGGTCTAGCTGAGAGCTTGATGCCAGGCTTTGCAGCCATGGCAGTAACTGCTGCATAGGAAGTAGAGCTGTTGGAGAGCCTAAACTTCGGAAGAGGTGTCTTGGGTTCTTGCTGGGAAGGTGGGGAACTGGCAGCGATGGCAGTGGCCTCCTGTAGAAGGTCTTGAAGACAGGAAACACAGTTGCAGTCCAAGGTGTGTGCCCCCTGAGGCTCTACCTCCATGGCAGTGGAGGACACAGGTGCTGGAGAAGGAGTGCGGGCTGCAACAGGTGCTGTCTGTGAAGGTGGAGAGGGGACAGACAAGGGTGAGGCCAGGTTCTCAGTCCTTGGTGTCCTTGGAGGCGATGATGAGAGTTCAATGGGAGCTGGTGAAGATGGAACAGGGCTCTTCTTCCGTTTGGGAGGAGGAGTAGTCTCCTCCAAAGCAGCTGGTTCGGGTTGGAAGTACTGGTGGATGAGTGAAGATATAATATTGCAATAGTTGCTGTTACATCTAATGTTGTGGCAATGAACTGTGGGGTCATCAAACTCCTCAGTAGAGACATCAGTCATGTCGAAAAGTTCGAGTCTTTGTTGTTTGTATCTGTAGCAGGGCCAACAGTTGCAGTCCTCATAGTAAAGGCGCTTGCAATGTCGGACAAGGCCATAGAGATCCCATGCCCAATCGCCAAGAAAGGCAACGGACATGGTGAAAGTCTACGGGGATTGCAGTGCAATTTTCACCCCCCCCCCCCCCCCAGGCTATCCAAGTGATGAACTTGTGCGATGTGTGTTTTGGTCCAGCGATGAGTTGTCGTCGGCACCGAGTCTAAAATGAAACTCTACATGCATACATACATACATATATATATATATATATATATATATATATATATATATATATATATATATATATCTTATATAAATACATACATACACATACATATATATATATATATATATATATATATATATATATATATATATATATATATATATATATATATATATATATATATATATATATATATATATATATATATATATATATATATATATATATATATATATATATATATATATATATATATATATATATATATATATATATATATATATATATATATATATATATATATATATATATATATATATATATATATTCCCTGTTACGCTTAGGGGGAGAGAAGTTGTCATACCCTGGTGAGAGGTGTACCCAAAGAGGTATTCTAGGAAACCACACTCTTCCACAAATTGCCTAACTAGCGGGTTGTCATAGGTATATAAATATTTAGACGTCATTTTTTATGGCTCTAGCACACTAATTTATTGTAGCCTATAACCATCCCTACTTCGTTAAGAGTTGAACCCTAATCTTTTTTCTTGCATCATCCAGAACATTTAAATGCAAGTTCCAAGGTCGTTCTTTATAAAAACGAAGCCAGGATGCAAGAAAACTAACAACCAATCAATCAATATAATAAACACGATGCGCGAGATCAAAATAAACATTCGCAGACGACTAATATTATTTACACGATCAACTTTGCCATTTCCTTTGCGCAAAATATGTTGGTCGCCTTCCTCTCCTCTTATTATCCTTATCCTCGTCCTTCTCTCACACCATTCTCCTTTAGATTCTGAAGGGGAAGCAATGAGAGATGATTGAATGATTCTTATCTCATATACACGCCCGCACACTGCACTGTTAATAAACCAACCTGTTTAAACCATAATAGCTAACATTTAATTTTGTTTGAATTTTTGTGACGTTCTTACTCGTAAGTCCTGGTATTTAAGCTCGATGTCTCTTTTATAAAGTTTAGTTGCATTCACCTCTCTCAGTTATCACGTAACGTAACTGGCGCCTCGCACAATTGGTATCGCTAAAACATATATATTTTATATATATATACATATATATATATATATATATATATATATATATATATATATATATATATATATATAAATGTGTATACACACACACACACATATATATATATATATATATATATATATATATATATATATATATATATATATATATATATATATATATATATATATATATATATATATACATATATATATACATATATATATATATATATATATATATATATATATATATATATATATATATATATATATATATATATATATATATATATATATATATATATTTGTATGTGTAAGGACATGCATCTTAAATTTTCTTTAAGATTGCTTAAAACAGTAAACGACATCATCATAAAATCCAAACTGAATTACCAACAACAAGAAAAAGACCGATCTAAACACTCATCATCATCAACAACAACAACAACAACAACAACAGCAGCAGCAGCAGCAACATCAGCGTGTCGACCGCTCTACACATATAGAAACGTCAGAGGGGAAAGTGAAGTGTTTGAAATTGTGATCTTTTACAGCGTTACCTACACCGTCATCAGGAGTTCCAATAACCGAAGGGAAATTATGAACATGGTGCAATCAGAGATAATTGCCCTCCAAGGAAGGGACGTCTGGGTGTCCCTCGGCAAGCGAAACGATAAGTCGAAGGGACGCAGGAGTGTTCCTTGGCTGGAAAATGGGACATCAACCTATTTCGTTGAGAGGGACGCAGGATGACAGGATAAGAGGGGAAAAGAGATTTCAGGGAAGAGACAGTGGGACGCCATTCTGTTTCTCTGAAAGGGACGCAGAGGTGAAGAGAAAGGACGCCGAGTAAAAAAGTACACGGAAAAGTTAAATCTTGGGACGAAAAAAACAAATTCAAATGATGCTGATAAGCAAGTGACAAAAAACAAAGGAGAAAAGTACCAGTGATCGGTCAAGTAAACAACAAACATACCAGAAGCAAAGGAAAGAATCACAGGGAGTCAGTTGTATGAATAAAAGAAAAAAATGGCAACAAAAACAATAGATATACACAAAACAAATGAGCAGACTAACATGCACAGATGTAGATAAGGAACAAATGTAAGAATTTGAAGGAGGCAAAGAAGTTATATATAACTGAGCATGAGAGAGAGAGAGAGAGAGAGAGAGAGAGAGAGAGAGAGAGAGAGAGAGAGAGAGAGAAGCGGACGAGTAACTGAGTAAAATCAATCTATCTCTCATAACTATATTGCATATATGGGAGACCATGGATTACGACCTAAGAACTGTATAGAGATAAAAAATGGAAGAGAGATAATGCCTCCTCCTCCTCCTCCTCCTCCTGCTATTGAGTCTGAGAACATAAAAGAAGCTCCCGACGGAAAAAGAGATTAGGGATTAGTGATATCTCGCCAAGCTGCCTCTCATACAACTTTCAAGGTTTAAACGCAGTTCATGAATGGCAAAGTCCCAGGACAGTGACAATTCCTTAACTAGCAGCATAATGCCCTAAAGACTGACATACATATGATCAGGGCCCCAGGCCCCTCTCCACCCAAGCAAGGACCAGGGAGAGCCCGACAATGACTACTGATGACTCAGCAGGTAGACCTATAGCCTCCACCCAAACCGCCTAACTCAGCTCACAAGGATGGTGAGGTTGCAGACGCTACTAGAAACTATCAACCTACAGCGGGGCTCAAACCCCAGATCAGTAGACCACCAGGCAGGGACGTTTCCAATTGGCCACCAAAACCCTTAAACAGTATTTTGAACGCATATTTATAAAAGACAGAAAATACATGCCCTTATCAATCGATAGCAAATTTTGACAAACCTAAAACCTTTATGTTTTTCCAAGCCTAGCTCAAGTGATAAAGAAAATAGAAATAAAGGGATGAAGCCTAACCACAATGATTAAAATCTATATTTATTCGAGTTAGAGAAAACTGAGGCAGTGCCAGAATTCCAAAGCTTCCAAAAGCAGAAAGATCCAAGTGGCCCAGTGGGTGTGGCTGGGTCATGTTCAGTTCAAAATAACAATGACGAAATTAGTACCAGCAGAAGGGAGGCTGAGATCTAAAGGTCAAGCAAGAGCTTGGACGTTGGCCAATCAATTTGTTGTCGATTCAATCCTATTAAAGACAAAAGAGAAACACATACACACACACACACACACTCACACACACACACACACACAACACACACACATATATATATATATATATATATATATATATATATATATATATATATATATATATATATATATATATATATATATATATATATATATTTCTGTATAATATATATATATATATATATATATATATATATATATATATATATATATATATATATATATATATATATATATATATATATATATATATATATATATATATATATATATATATATATATTATCATATGATAGATTGTTCCCGGTTCTGGACACCAAAATATATTATACGATTATGGCTCCCTGGTCTGGCCACTAAGAATATATTATCCTACGGCTCATGACTGGGAACCAAACATATAGTATTATATATATTACGTCTGACATGTCAATCAACCTCTCGAATTCCAAACTCCCTTGTTTGCTTTTACATTAAAACTGTTACACTTTTAAAATATTAATACGCGAATTCTGAGACAGCTAAATAACTACAACATAGCATTATAGAAAACACTGAATATCCAAAGGTCTCTTAAGTACACTCAAACTAAACTGGGTAATTACTCTTAAGTATTATCTAAAAATTTACGTGGTTCTTAACAGGATACAAGTAGAGTCTTATTCTAAAAAATGGTGATTGGAACAATACACTCTTTACAAAAAATGAATGTATTCTATATAAATTGCAACACTTTGAAAAGAATTTACATAATAACAAAATAAGGCACTGGAAAAAATTAAGTCTGAACTAAACTTAGATTGAGACAAAAATGTTATGACCGGAAAATTATTTATCAACTTGACTTGAACTATTATAACTGATTAAACCATAGACTAAGAAAAGAAATGATACAATGTAAATAAACAAACACTTGAAATTTAATCTGAAAATTACAATATTCAAGTATGACGCTTAATGAAAAAATAGATAACCAGATCACAATACAAATTTCTAATCTTCCTACAGGGCCAATAACAAATTACTTTATACAATGCCAACACTCACCCCAATACATTGAATTCAAAATCACTGTTTCGTCTTGCGAATCTTTTCGACACACTATTTGCTTTGGGGCACAGAGTCACTTAGGAGAGGACACACTAAACGTACTGAACACTTTCAACAACAATACACTGGGTTGCGTGCAAGAGTAAGAGAGGGGAGATGTCAATCTTCAAGCTGGTAATTTCTATCTATTTAGCCTGTCACCTTTATATGAAATCTAACTGCTTCCTGAAACTTCCCTGAGATTTAAGAAGCGTGGTGTGGTGGGCAAAAGGCATCATAGTTGCCAAGTATCACTCTCCCGAACGCTGTGCTGACGCCATGCCAGACGGCTCCCTCAGTCAACTAGCTCCACCCACCCTTTGTCCTCAAAATAAAAAAAAAGATAACATCCTATCACCAGGCCTTTCGCAAAATTTCTAAAGCACATGTAACTGAACATTCTCTCTCAAACATGACGCAATACATCATAAAATATAAAAGAACATTACCTAAGCCCTTTTTCATATCTCGCATGAATCCCACAACACTCTCAAATAGGTTACATAATACTTTGTAACAAGCATACATGATATAAAAAGTTAATTCTTATAAATAACGTAAATTTACATACACTAACTTAAATAAAGAATACAATGAAATTAACGATGAAGGACTTACGTAATTTACATATAAATCTTAAATCTACACATGAGGAGCTCATTTTACCGCCTGTGTATCATCTCTTCAATGCACAAATGAAATATAAATAAAATTATGAATAAACTATGGTATTTACTCTACACTACACCAGCTTCGTAAGATAGCTCCCCCAAAAAAAGATTATTTATTCCGGGCTTAAATCCATCGATTCAGCCCAAAATGAATAATCTGCAACAACGTTATCTTTACCTGATATATGTTTTACATTAATACAGTATGGTTGCAAACATAATGACCACCTTTTAACCTTTGATTATTATTTTTCATCTTATTCACAAAAGTTAAAGAATTATGATCGGAATAAACTATAATCTCTTCATTTTGTGGGCAATTCACATAGACCTCCAACTTGTTTGTCACTATGACTAACGCTAGTAGTTACTTTTCGCTGATGTTTCTTTACCTTAGACGACATGAAACAAACAGGATGAAGAATTCCTTCCCCGTCTTCTTGCAATAAGACAGCTCCAATCCCGTTATCCGACGCATCCACTTGGATAAGGAATTTCTTGTTGAAATCAGATGCTTGAAGTATCAGATTCGGAGTTAATATGGCCTTCCTTAGATTTTTTCCTTTTTCCTGATATCTCGATAACATAGATCCGGCCACTGCTTTCCTCCAAAATCCGGAATGGTTTTAGGAACTCGTTGGCAAGAGAGAATCTTCTTTCCTATGCGTAGACCAACACCTGCCATCCTACCGTAACCTGTCTGTTCGTATTTTTCATGCCAAATATTTTTCTCATCCGTCATTGCCTCGTTTTCACGTCTTCTATGGAAAACTTTCTTAACTCACCGATTCTTTTCCGTAAATCCTTGACATTTCCTTCGTCCGTTTCCTCTCGATCCTTCCGTTTTCCTGCCATTTTCTTTGGTCCTTTGCTGAAGGGTCCTGCAACCTGTCTGTTTGTACCCTTCCTACCAAACCTTTTCTTCGTTCGTCCTAGACCATCATCCTCATGCCTTCTGGGGAAAATATGCTTATCTCGATGATCCTTTTCCTCAAATTCTTGACATATTCTCCTTCCGTTTCCTCTTGGTCCTTCTATTTTCTGCGATCATTTTCTTCGGTCGTTTCCTGAAGGTTCTCTTCGTAATTTCATTGGGTGTAAGGGAGCTTCCTTGATGCACTCGTTGAGCTTTTCAGCAGTCTGACATACGTGACATTCACGACAAAACTGGCTCACGTCCTTATGCATACCAGGCCAGAAAAAGGGTTTCATTATCTTCTCCGTCATCTTCCTTATCCCTATATGTCCCGTCTGGTGCACTACTGCGATCACCTGCCTTCTCAACGGTGCAGAAGTTGATTTTTGCCGATATATCCACCATTTAGCATCCCCAGGGATATTGGCCGGTCCATACTTCCTCATAAGCAACCCATCGTTAAGATAATGATAGGTCGAAGACTGCTGTTCCTTCGTCTCGTCCACCACACAGCACAATAACTCTGTTAGCCTTGCATCCTTCCGTTGCAATCCTACCAGCCCTTTCCTATTCACTTGTCCTACTTCTAACGTTGAATTTTCTATTTCTTCCAAGTCCATTCCTTCTTTGTCCTCTTGTCTGTTTGTCTGTCTCTCCTTTTTGCTCGGGCTTACTCTTGAGTTCTCTTCTTGGGTATCATCAAGGGAATCCTATTCTTTGGAAAACCAATCCTGCAAGTTCATTGCTCTTTCAATTTCTTTTTCATCTTTGTCCTCTTGTCCACTCATCTGTCGTTCCTCTTTGCTCGGGCTTACTCGGGAATTCTCTTCTTGTGTACCATTAAGGAAATCCTTTTCTTTGGAAAATTAATCCTGCAAGTTCATGTTTTCCAGGTACATTTTTTTCTTTTTCCTCTTGTCCACTCATCTATCGTTCCTATTCTCTCAGGCTTACTCATGAATTCTCCTCTTGCATACTATTAAGGGAATCCTCTTCTTTGGAAAACAAATCTTCTAAGTTCATTGCTCCTTAAATTTCTTTTTCTTCTTTGTCCTCTTGTCCGCTCGATTGTCGTTCCTTTTCGCTCGGGCCTATTCAGGAGTTCTCTTATTGCGTACTATCAAGGGAATCCTCTTCTTTGGAAAAAAAATTGTTCAAATTCATCGCTCCTTCGATTTCTTTTTCTTCTTCAGCAGCCACTTTTTTCTTCATACTCTTTGTCATCACACATCAAGGAAACAGAGACGAGTAGTCCTTCTCGAGTTCAGTCATAGGACTATACTTCAAAGGTTTCTCTGCTACAATGGGACAAGGCATGAACGGCGCTCCACCAAACTCATTACCCAGCAGGAAGTCTACTCCGACAACCAATGAATCCTTTACCGCAAAGTCAAAATTACCTGTACCAACTCACATGACAGTTTCAAGCGGCAAATAGGGGTGACCTCCTCGCCTCCTATTCCCTTCAAAATAGTTGAGTCCCCTGTGAGAGACTGTTCCACCATCGGGTGTACTCCCCGCACCACCAGACTATGGTTACAACCTGTGTCGAGCAATACCCTGGCCGGGGTTCACTCACTCCTGTCTATTGCTGCTAACATACCTTCATAAATAGATGGTTTAAAGGCATCCATGCTGCTTGGGTTCATCCTGTTCGTCGTGTAAACGGTGGCTAGTTCATTTTCCCTTCCGTCCTTTCCCGATTGCTTCTTATTCTTCACATTCTGTGAAGTCGAATTATCCTTATTCACTTGGGTGACTGTTTTCGGTTGGTTTGACCAACATTCCTTACTGATGTGGCCTCTCTTGCCACACTTAAAACAGATAATATCAACCTTCTGCATGTCTTTCACAATACTTGAAGGAGGACGATTCGACGTTTGTTACTGTGGTTCTATCGCATTCTGCTCAGGGACAGTACCAGTGCTACTTCCATTGTAACTGTTGAACTTGTTCCCTTAGTTATTACCGAACTGGTTTCCATGGTTCTGCAAATACTTGACACTTGGTCGGAAAGATGGTTAAACTTCATGCCCAAATAAGGTTTACGACTAATAAAATTATAATCTTCACTCAACCAAGCGGCTTTATCAAGGTTCTTCACTTTCTCTCTCTCAGGTACGTTCTAATGTGTTCAGGAATTCCTCATAGATACTGTTCTAGTATTATCAATTCTTCCAAATCAGCCTTCTCCTTTACAATAGCAGCCTCTGTCCATCTCTTAAAAAATCATTGTACCTTGTAAGCGTAATCCAGGAAAATCATTTTCTCGTCCTTTCTCAAACTTCGGGACCTTTGATTATAATATTCAGGGGTCATCTGATATACTTGCAGCACGCTCTTCTTCACTTCTTGATACTCCATCCTCTGGTCCTAAGATAAGGATAAGTAAGCACTGTGGCCCTTGGCAAAGAGCACACTCTGCAATAACACACCATTTATCTTCTGGCCATTTCATCGTTGCTGTGACCGTTTCAAAATTATCGAAGAACTCATCTGGAGACTCTTCTGTGAAGCTTGGAATTAACCTCTGTGCTTCCGACATATTAAACACGGGTTCGTGCCTAGCAGGAGTCGTCTCGGTTTGTAGTGTCAACTGGGCATGGGCGTGCAACAATTCCAACTCCCGCACATACCTGGCTTCTTCCATCTCTTTTTCTTCCTGTCTTGTCTCTTTTTCTTCCTGTCTTGCGATTTTCCTCACTTCCATTAACCTTGCATGTCTTGCAATCCCTTGGCCTTCGTCTTCTCACTATGCTTCCATTTCCTTCTCTCTTTCTTCCTGTCTAATTTCCATTTCCTTCTCTCTTTCTCCCCGCCTTGCTTCCATTTCACTCGCACGTCGTGCTTCTTTCTCTTCCGCCATCATCTTCAACTTGATCAAATTCTCTTCTGCTGCAGTTCGTCAAATCTCAGCCATAACATCTTATCTGCTTTCAAGCCTTCAGTTTGTGGGTCAACCGGTCTTTACTTAGTTAAAAATCCTTCATCAGCTTCCTCCAACAGTTCACGAGCTTCCACAATATTCTCTTCCGACAACTTTCCCGAGTTAATCAACGCTTTTAATCATCCCACTCGTTGCATGGCTGCCACATGCCATTAAGATAGAGAACCACTGAGTTTTAGTTACATTAGCTTCTGACAATTCCTGAACACTTGGGTTATTCAAAAACTCTTGAATATTAAACTCTACCATATTGTAATTTTACAATAATTAATGCCTCTCCGAAAATTAATATACTAACAATGCTAAAACATCCTATCAACACTATACTATACTACACTATACTATTCAAACCTTCTGGACACCAAAATATATTATACGATTATGGCTCCCTGGTCTGGGCACTAAAAATATATTATCCTACGGCTCGTGACTGGGAACCAAACATATAATATTACATATATTATGACAGAAAAGTTAATCAACCTCTCAAATTCCAAACTCCCTTGTTTGCTTTTACATTAACACTGTTAAACTTTAAAATATTAATACGTGAATTCTGAGACAGTTGAATAACTCCCAGACAGCAATGTATAAAACACTGAATATCCAAAGGTCTCTTAAGTACACTCAAACTAAACTGGGTAATTACTCTTAAGTATCACTTAAAAATTTACCATGGTTCTTAACAAGATGCAGGCGGAATCTGATTCTAAAAAATGGTGATTGTAATAATTCACCCTTTACGAAAATAAATAGATTCTATATAAATTACAACACTTTGAAAAGAATTTACATAATAACAAAATAAGGCACTGGAAAAAATTAAGTCTGAACTAAACTTAGATTGAGACCAAAATGTTACTATCTGAAAATTATATATCAACTTGACTTGAGCTATTATATCTGAATAAAACCTAGACTAAGAAAAGAAATAATGCAATGTAAATTAGACAAAAGCCTGAAATTAAATATGAATAATATGATATTCAAGTTTGACATTTAATAGAAAAAATAGATAACCAGATCACAATACAAATCTCTAATCTTCCTACAGGGCCAATAATAAATTACTTTATACAATGCCAACACTCACCCTAATACATTGAATTCAAAATCACTGTTTCGTCTTACGAATCTTTTCGACACACTATTTGCTTTGGGGCACAGAGTCACTTAGGAGAGGACACACTAAATGTACTGAACACTTTCAACAACAATACACTGGGTTGCATGTAAGAGTGAGAGAGGTGAGGAGATGTCAATCTTAAGGCTGGTAATCTCTATCTATCTAACCTGTCACCTTTATATGAAATCTAACTGCTTCCTGAAACTTCCCCGAGATTTAGGAAGCGTGGTGTGGTGGGCAAAAGGCATCATAATTGCCATGCATCACTCTCCCAAACGCTGTACTCACGCCATGCCAGAAGGCTCCCTCAGTCAGCTAGCTCCACCCACCCTTTGTCCCCAAAATAAAATAAAAAAAAAAACATAACATCCTATCACCAGGTCTTTTGCAAAATTAGTAAAGCTCATGTTACTGAACAATCTCTCTTAAACATGACGCAATACATCATAGAATATGAAAGAACATTACCTAAGCCCTTTTTCATATCTTGCATAAATCCCACAACACTCTTAAATAGCTTACGTAAGACTTTGAAACAAACACGTGAAATAAACAGTTAATTCATTAAAATAACGTAAATATACATATACTAACTTAAATAAAGAGTACAATGAATTATCAATGAAGGTCTTAAGTAAATTACATATAAATCTTAATTCTTAAGAGGAGCTCATTTTACAGGCTGGGTATCATCTCTTCAATTCACAAATGAAATATAGATAAAATTAACTATCGTATTTACTATACACTATACCAGGTTCGTAAGTATATATATATATATATATATATATATATATATATATATATATATATATATATATATATATATATATATATGTATGTATATAAACACCGAAATTTGGTCTATGTCTTAAATTGAACATCAACACCAAATAGAATCCTCAACAGGATAAGAAAAAAATAAAAAATAAAAAATTAGAAGTAGAAATGAACAACAAAAGCAAACGAACACGCAAGCATGTTACCTTTAACGGTGCAATTGCATTAATCCCCCTATATATTTCCCGACAACTAAATCCATTTAAATCCATCTGTCCGGGCAGGTGAACCCAGTCATTTGTCACCTGTCTTGTATTAAGACAGCCAGAAGCCCTGTCATTTCGTATCATCTGCGAAATGCAGGTGAAGAGAAAAGCTCTCTCTCTCTCTCTCTCTCTCTCTCTCTCTCTCTCTCTCTCTCTCTCTCTCTCTCTCTCTCTGACAGCTTTAATATGGGTCATGGTTCCGCTAACCTTTTCATCATGCAATTATCATCCTCATTTTTATTATCACTAACATTGTTGTTATTGTTGTTTTAACTAACATTGGAATACTCACAAGTATTATTCTTGTCATTAATATCACTTTCCATTAGAAGATAAATCCATAGAAATCCAGAACATATTATTGCACAAAATATTCATCATTAAAAAGAATATTGATAAAGTCGTCATGATTCCGTTTCAAATTAAATTATCGAAAATAGTGCAATATTATTGTTCCTCGTGAACGAATCAGAACAATGCACAATGAAATACATAAACAAAATATTAAGAAATATGAAAACATAATTGACTGTAACAGATAAAGATATGTCGAATTCGATATATAGACATTGCGTAATGCAGCCGTACTTGAATACAATCAATGTAGCATTAGACCGATATCTAAATCTTTGGTAGAAAATAACTTGTGATCATAATGTATTATGACTTTCTGTAAAATCTGATTAATTATTACAATCTTTACAAATCATAGATCATGATGAATGATTTTTATAATATTAACATCCTAACAATGATTCTCCACATTCCCCTTTGACCTGTAAAATAGGTCAAGGTGAAAAGATAACCAAACCATTATGGGAAAAAACCCAAGCCTAAATTACACTAGTCCATGAAGCACCAGTATAACCAGACATCATTAAAATGTTGATCATTCAACCGAGAAGTGATTAAAAAAAAAGGGTAAAGGTCTATCACCAAGATACCTATTAATTAAATCTAATTTCCTCAAAGTAGACAAAAAAATACAAAAATTATAACAATAATATTCAACTAATCATTTATACTATAATTTATTTTTTGATTTAGACTGCGTCTCATGGTGCTCGTATGGGAGAAAATTATAAAATTCGTAGGATATAAAAATCAAATTCTGCTCAAAATTATCACCTAATATTTCACCTCTCATATACCTCTCTTTTACTTACGTTAACAAACATGCAAAGAATTCAGTAATCACAAGATCAAGTCAGAATTTCAACCCTGAAAAACTCTACAGTGAATCACAGCAGGTAAATCAAAATTTGCACAAAGTACCAAGAAATCTTTCAAAAGCTTTCCTCCTTCCCTTCGCTTTTAGCGTTAGAGCAGAGGGAGACAAAGGCCCGGGAACGCCAGCATTCTTCCAATTCATCTTGCAAGCAGAAATTACCTTCAATTGCATGACGAAAACGGAGATGAGGACAAATTCGCACGTAAAATAGCTTTTGTTTCGAGCCTTTGCGATCCGACGGACATCGTTTCTTCTTCTTAACTTTTCGAGTTCAAACGGTGAAGAACCGACGCTTATGAACGATAGTTTTAGAAACGAAGTGAAGACTTTCTTTTGTGCTTCCAAACTTATTTCCTGCTCTCGGAGATTGTAGTCTTTGCTTGAATTAAAAAGGGAATAAAAGGGGTGAACTACAACTGAATAAGATATCACGATCAGGGGTTTGATAAATTACCGAGAGGTGTGCGAAGAAATAAGAAAAACTGGTCAAATGAACGGGAAATGGGGGGAAAGGTTCGAGGAATAAAAGAACTGATTAAGACTAGGATGATAATTAGGATAATAATGATGATAATGATACTTGCACTATAAGAAGGAGCTAGCATTAACACATCTATCCAATGCTCATAACATAAATTGAAAAATATCAATATTTCACATAAACACAAACAAGAATTCTCATAGATATCAAACAGAATAAGCGTATAATTACAGGTAATTATTATACAAAGATGAAGGTGTTCAAATTAAAAGCCTCCGGTTATTGTGCCAGAATATTTTTTCAAAGTTATCGTACATCGCTTACAACAGTATACATAAATGTGACATTTCCTTACCAATATTCCTAATAACTTTGAGAGGCAATAGCATAGGTAATGAAGAAATCGTTCCAAGTAGGCTACTCTGTGTTATCGGCGTTTATAGTTATATTTCTAGTCCAAAGTTATCATACATAATCGTAAAGATTCATATGAATTAATTTTCTTTTCTCAAGGTTATCGTACATCATAGTTAAGAATCCTCGCCCTTTTTCATACACCCACCTTACCTCATAATGAAAGTGCATCTCTCTTAATCAAATGTATCGTACAACATCGTAAAACTTTAACGCTCTTTTAAATCTCTAATTTCCCAGCTATTGCATATGCAGTTAACCATTGCATTAGATACATGAAGGGATTAATTACTAATGAATGCAGAGCCGAGCGATTGGCATAATGGGCAATTATTTTCCCTTAGACTTAGAGATAAACCGGAAAGCTGTAAATAAATGGCGCGTTTATTCCCTGTTGCGGATATTTATTTTGATGTTGATCTCCGCATTAGCATAATCTTTTATCTCATTAATCTTGCGCTTTATTATCATTGACATTATTATAGATTTCCTCATTGGCATTGTTTATGCAATCAAATCTATTGCCAACATTATTATGGCAACAGTTGGCAACTGCAATCAACGTCACAGCCTCGCCTTTTCCTATGTTGATATTAATAGGTTTGTTCATTTGTTTGTCGACAGAATTGCACAAAAATATACAGATGGATCTATACAAAAATCCCAACCATGATAGGTTACATAACTAATTAGAACTCACTATACTTTGCGAACGATAGGAATTAAACTTTTGAACTATAGAGTCACATATCAACGATAATTTCAACAATAATATAACGTAGACATGACATATATATGGCATACTTATTATTATTATTATTATTATTATTATTATTATTATTATTATTATTATTATTATTATTATTATTATTATTATCATATAAGCACTAACGACAACTGCAAAATCAGTATGCAAAAAGTTCAAGGACTCCAACATAAAAATAGCCGTGGGGAAAGGATTTGGTGGTTCAATAATACCCCTTAGAGAATTTGAGGTTCAATAATACCCATTAGGGAATTTGAGGTTCAATAATACTGCTTAGGAAATCTGAGGTTCACTGATACCCCTTAGGGAATTTGAGATTCAATAATATCCCTTAGGTATTTTGAGGTTCAATAATACCCTTAGGGAGAAGTTCAATAATACACCATAGGGAATTTGAGGTTCAATAATACCCCTTAGAGAATTTGAGGTTCAATAATATCCATTAGGGGATTTGAGGTTCAATAATACCGCTTAGGTAATCTGGGGTTCACTGATACCCCTTAGGGAATTTGAGGTTCAATTATATCCCTTAGGTATTTTGAGGTTCAATAATACCCTTAGGGAAGTTGAAGTTTAATAATACCCCTTAGAGAATTTGAGGTTCAATAATACCCATTAGGGAATTTGATGTTCAATAATACCGCTTAGGTAATCTGAGGTTCACTGATACCCCTTAGGGAATTTGAGGTTCAGTAATATCCCTCAGGTATTTTGAACTTCAATAATACCCCATAGGGAATTTGAGGTTCGATAATAGCCTTTAGAGAATTTGAGGTTCAATAATACTCATTAGGGAATTTGAGGTTCAATAATAGCCTTTAGAGAATTTGAGGTTCAATAATACCCATTAGGGAATTTGAGGTTCAATAACACTGCTTAGGTAATCTGAGGTTCACTGATACCCCTTAGGGAATTTGAGGTTTAGTAATATCCCTTAGGTATTTTGAACTTCAATAATACCCCATAGGGAATTTGAGGTTCAATTTTAGCCTTTAGAGAATTTGAGGTTCAATAATACCCATTAGGGAATTTGAGGTTCAATAATACCGCTTAGGTAATCTGAGGTTCACTGATACCCCTTAGGGAATTTGAGGTTCAATAATATCCCTTAGGTATTTTGAGGTTCAATAATACCCTTAGGGAAGTGGAAGTTCAATAATACCCCCTAGGGAATTTGAGGTTCAATAATACTCCTTAGAGAATTTGAGGTTCAATAATACCCATTAGGGAATTCGAAGTTCAATAATACCCCTTTGGAAATTTGAAGTTGAATAATACCACATAGGGAATTTGAGGTTCAATAATAACACATAGGGAATTTGAGGTTCAATAATACCCATTAAGGTGAGGTTCAATAACACCCCCTAGGGAAATTGAGGTTGAATAATACCCCTTGGGGAATTTACAGTTCAATAATACCACATAGGGGTTTTGGGGTTCAATAATATCCCTTAATGTGAGGTTCAATAATACCCCTTAGGGAAATTGAGGTTGAATAATACCACTTTGGGAATTTGAGGTTCAATAATACCACATAAGGAGTTTGAGGTTCAATAATACCCCTTAATGTGAGGTTCAATTATACCCCTTAGGGAATTTGAAGTTCAATAATACCCCTTAAGGAATTTGAGGTTCAATAATACCACATAGCGAATTTGAGGTTCAACAATACCCCTTAATGTGAGGTTCAATAACACCTCTTAGGGAAATTGAGGCTGAATAATACCCCTTAGGGAATTTGATGTTCAATAATACCCCTTAATGTGAGGTTCAATAACACCCCTTAGGGAAATTGAGGCTGAATAACACCCCTTGAGGAATTTGGAGTTCAATAGTACCCCTTAATGTGAGGTTCAATAACACCCCTTAGGGAAATTGAGGCTGGATAATACCCCTTGAGGAATTTGGAGTTCAATAGTACCCCTTAATGTGAGGTTCAATAACACCCCTTAGGGAAATTGAGGCTGAATAATACCCCTTAGGGACTGTGAGGTTCAATAACACCCCTTAGGGAAATTAAGGTTGAATAATACTCCTTAGGGAATTTGAGGTTTGATAATACCACATAGGGAATTTGAGGTTCAATAATACCCCTTCATGTGAGGTTCAATAACACCCTTTAGGGAAATTGAGGTTGAATAATACCCCTTGGGGAATTTGAGGTTCAATAATACCACATAGGGAATTTGTGGTTCAATAATACCCTTTAATATGAGGTTCAATAACATCCCTTAGGGAAATTGAGGTTGAATAATACCCCTTAGGGAATATGAGAATCAATAATGGATTATGGGGAGTCTGAGATTCAATAATACCCCGTAGGGAATTTTGAGGTTTAATAATACCCCTATGGAAATTTAAGACTCGATAATAAACATTAGGGAATATGATGCTCAATAATATTTTTTAGGGAATTTGAGGTTCAATAACATCGCTTAGAGAATTTGAGGTTCAATAATACTGTTAGAGAAGGGAATTTAAAATCAAATAATACCCTTTTAAAAAACTGAACTTCAATAATACCCCTAAGGAATTTGAGGTTCAATGATACCAATTAGGGAATTTGAGGTTAAATAATAACCCTGAGGTAAATTAAGGTTAAATAATAACCCCCTTAGAGAAGTTGAGGTTCAATAATACCCCTTAGGGAATTTAAAGCTCAATAATACCCCGTAGGGAATTTTAGGTTCAATAATACCCCCTTAAGGAATCTGAGGTTCAATAATACACCCTTAGGGAAGTTGAGGTTCAATACTACCCCCTTAGGGAAATTAAGGTTCAATAATACCTCTTAGGGAATTTGAGGTTCATTAATACTTCCATAGGGAATTTCATATTCAATAATATGCCTTACGGAATTTGAGGTTCAAAATACGTCATAGGGAACTTCAAGTTCAATAATACCCTTATGGGCATTTAAGGTTCAATAATAGCCCTTAAGAAATTTAAGATTCAATAATACCCCTTAAGATGAGGTAAAATAATACCCCTTAAGATTAGGTTCAATAATACCCCATAGTGAATTAGAACTTCAATAATAACCCTTTAGGAATCAAAGGTTCAATAAGACCATTAATAAATTTGAAGTTCAATAATACCCCTCAAGATTAGGTTCAATAATACCCCTTAGTGAATTAAAATTTCAGTAAGAACCCATTTTGAACCAGAGGTTCAAAAATAACCCTTAGTGAATTAAAAGTTCAGTAATAACCCTTAAGGAATCAGAGGTTCAATAATATACCTTTGGGAATCAGAGGTTCAATAACACCATTAGGAAATTTGAGGTTTAATAATACCCCTTAGGCAATTTGAGGCTTAACAATACCATTTTGGGAATCTAAGGTTCGATAATACCCCTTAGGTAATATGAGGCTCAATAATAATTTCCTGGATTTTGAGATTCAGTAATACCAATTTGGGAATTTGAGGTTTAATAATATCACTTTAGTGAATTTGAGATTCAATAATGTGGCGGGATGTTGCTACAACAAACCCCACACCCTTGGATCACGCTAACCAACAAAATTCTCAACAATACAAACTTTCCCTTTACGTTATCATCAACTATACTATTGAACAGAAGGGACAGTAAAGCAAATCATAGTCTTACAACTATATTTCTTACAAACTAAAACACTTAATACACTAATCAACTACATTCAAATAACCTAATACTAATCATAATTGATCCTTAAACTATAATCTTTAAAACTGCAATTAAAAAAAACAACCACAAATAAACCAAATATAAAATAAATAAAAAGCAAAACTTAAAACTAAAATAGACCACAACCAAATATGTATAATATATATATATATATATATATATATATATATATATATATATATATATATATATATATATATATATATATATATATATATGTATGTATGTATAATATATATATGTATAATATATATATATATATATATATATATATATATATATATATATATATATGTATGTATATATATATATATATATATATATATATATATATATATATATATATATATATATATATATATATATATATATATATATATATATATATATATATATGGAAACGGACACTCGTCCAAATGAGCAGAACAGTCTTTTAATTAATGGCACACTGCCACAGCTCGGTGGCAAACGGTAACCTTTCCAACTACACCAAGCACTTTTATTAAGTGGTGAAGCAATCAGGGAAATCACACTCTTGGTGGTTAATGTATTGTCATCATCATCATAATCATCTCTCAGACAAAATTCCTTCAAAGAGGCAGAGTCGTTACCAACTGTGTCCAAATTCAAAAGCGCAATCAATTCCAAGTCCAAATATTAGCAGGGTCAAAATTCATAAATCCGCATACAAAAAAATCTCCAAAAGGAACAATTACGGTCTAACAATATGAATTAAACCTTCCAAAGCTGGTAAAGAAATATAAAATCCACCGTCACAAGCACAACTATCTCTCTCTGCAGTCAATCTAAAGAAAAGCATTCGCTCAAGACATTCATCACTGTCCTAAACTAAATAAAATTATAAACAAACAACCTCAATTATACAGACAGTCTTTCTCACAACAATCAATCATTACACTAACTACTCTCTCTCTCTCTCTCTCTCTCTCTCTCTCTCTCTCTCTCTCTCTCTCTCTCTCTCTCTCTCTCTCTTTGTGTATTTGGCAAACAAAAGAATAAAAATAAAAGAATAAAACAAAAATTAATCCTCCACAATAATACCCCTTAAGAAATTTGAGGTTCAATAGTACCCCAAATGTGAGGCTCAATAATACCACTTAGGGAATTAAAGATTCAATAATAACCTTTTAAAATTTAAGATTCAATAGTACCCCTTAGGGAATTTGAGGTTCAATGACACTCCTAAGGGAATTTGAGATTCAATAATAACTTTTAGGGAATTTGAGGCTTAATAATACCCCCATAGGGAATTTAAGGTTTGATAATATCCCTTAGGAAATTTGAGGCTTAATAATACCGTATAAGGAATTTAAGATTCAATAACACCCCTTTGGGAATTTGAGGTTCAATAGTACCCCTTAATGTGAGGTTCAGTAATACCACTTAGGGAATTTTGAATTCAATAATACCCCTTAGTGAATTTGAGGTTCAATAATACCCCTTTTAGAGTTTGAGATTCAATAATATCCATTTTGAAAATTTGAGGTCCAATAATACCACTTTAGGGAAATGGAGGTTCAATAATAACCCTTATGGAATTTGAGGTTCAATACTACCCCTTAAAGAATTTGAGGTTCAATAATAGCCCTTAGGGAATTTGAGGTTCAATAATAAACTTTTAGAATTTAAGATCCAGTAACTCCCATTAGGAAATTTGAGATTCAATAATACCCCTTTAGGGAATTAGGGGTTCAATAATATCCCTAAGGGAATTCAAGATCCAATAATAACCCTTTTGGTAATTAGAGGTTCAATAATATTCCTAAGGGAATTTGAGATCCAATAATAACCCTTTTGGAATTAGAGGTTCAATAATACCTCTCAGGGAATTTTGAGTTATAATAATACCCCTTTGGGATTAGAGGTTCAATAATACCTCTCAGGGAATTTTTAGCTTTAATAATACCCTTTAGGAATTAGAGGTTCAATAATTCCTCTCAGGGAATTTTGAGTTTTAATAATACCCCTTTGGAGATTAGAGGTTCAATACCTCTCAGGGAATATTGAGTTTTAATAATACACCCTAGGGCATTAGAGGTTCAATCATACCTCTCAGGGAATTTTGAGTTTTAATAATACCCCTTTGGGGATTAGAAGTTCAATAATACCTCTCAGGGAATTTTGAGTTTTAATGATACTCCTTAGGGAATTAGAGCTTCAATAATACCTCTCAGGGAATTTTGAGCTTTAATAATATCCCTTTAGGGATTAGAGGTTCAATAATACCTCTCAGGGAATTTTGAATTTTAATAATACCCCTTTGGAGATTAGAGGTTCAATATATCTTAGAGAATTTTGAGTTTTAATAATACCCCTTAGGGAATTAGAGGTTCAATAATACCTCTCAGGGAATATTGAGCTGTAAAAATATCCCCTAGGAATTAGAGGTTCAATAATACCTCTCAGGGAATTTTGAGTTTTAATAATACCCCTTTGGGGATTAGAGGTTTAATAATACCTCTCAGGGAATTTTGAGTTTTAATGATACTCCTTAGGGAATTAGAAGTTCAGTAATACCTCTCAGGAAATTTTGAGCTGTAATAATACCCCTTTGGAGATTGTAGGTTCTATAATACCTCTCAGGGAATTTTGAGTTTTAATAAAACCCCTTTGTAGATTAAAGGTTCAATACCTCTCAGGGAATTTTTAGTTTTAATAATACCCCTTAGGGAATTAGAAGTTCAATAATACCTCTCAGGGAATTTTGAGTTTTAATGATACCCCTTAGGGAATTAGAGATTCAATGATACCTCTCAGGGAATTTTGAGTTTTAATAATACCCCTTAGAGAATTAGAGTTTCAATCATACCTCTCAGGAAATTTTGAGATTTAATAATATCCCTTTGGGAATTAGAGGGTCAATAATACCTCTCAGGGAATTTTGAGTTTCAATAATACCCCATTAGGGATTAGAGGTTCAATAATACCTCTTAGGGAATTTTGAATTTTAATAATACCCCTTTGGAGATTAGAGGTTCAATAATACCTCTCAGTGAATTTTGAATTTTAATACAACCCCATTAGGGATTAGAGGTTCAATAATACCCCTCAGGGAATTTTGGGTTGTAATAATAACCCTTTAGGGATTAGAGATTCAATAATACCTCTCAGAGAATTTAGAGTTTTGATAATACCCCATTAGGGATTAGACGTTCAATAATACCTCTCAGGGAATTTTGAGTTGTAATAATACCCCTTTGGAGATTAGAGGTTCAATAATACATCTCAGGGAATTTTGAGTTTTAATAATACCCCTTTGGAGATTAGAAGTTCAATACCTCTCAGGGAATTTTGAGTTTTGATAATATCCCTTTGGAGATTAGAGGTTCAATCATACCTCTCAGGGAATTTTGAGTTTTAATAATACTCCTTTGGAGATTAGAGGTTTATTAATACCTCCTAGGGAATTCGGCGTCAATGACCTTAGATGTCAATCAATCAATCAATCTTAGGGAATTTTGAATTTTAATAATACCCCTTTGGAGATTAGAGGTTCAATAATAACTCTCAGTGAATTTTGAATTTTGATAATACCCCATTAGGGATTAGAGGTTCAGTAATACCTCTCAGGGAATTTTGAGTTGTAATAATACCCCTTTGGAGATTAGAGGTTCAATAATACCTCTCAGGGAATTTTTAGTTTTAATAATACCCTTTATGAATTAGAGGTTCAATAATACCTCTCAGGGAATTTTGAGTTTTAATAATACCCCTTTGGAGATTAGAGGTTCAATACCTCTCAGGGAATTTTGAGTTTTAATAATACCCCGTAGGGAATTAGAGGTTCAATCATACCTCTCAGGAAATTTTGAGTTTTAATAATACCCCTTTGGGGATTAGAGGTTCAATAATACCTCTCAGGGAATTTTGAGTTTTAATGATACTCCTTAGGGAATTAGAGCTTCAATAATACCTCTCAGGGAATTTTGAGATTTAATAATACCCCTTTAAGGATTAGAGGTTCAATAATACCTCTCAGGGAAATTTGAGTTTTAATAATACCCCTTTGGAGATTAGAGGTTCAATACCTCTCAGGGAATTTTTAGTTTTGATAATATCCCTTTGGAGATTAGAGGTTCAATCATACCTCTCAGGGAATTTTGAGTTTTAATAATACCCCTTTGGAGATTAGAGGTTCAATAATGCTTCTAAGGGAATTTTTAGTTTTAATAATACCCTTTAGGAATTAGAGGTTCAATTGTACCTCTCAGGGAATTTTGAGTTTTAATAATACCCCTTTGGAGATTAGAGGTTCAATACCTCTCAGGGAATATTGAGTTTTAATAATACCCCCCTAAGGAATTAGAGGTTCAATCATACCTCTCAGGGAATTTTGAGTTTTAATAATACCCCTTAGGGGATTAGAGGTTCAATAATACCTCTCAGGGAATTTTGAGTTTTAATGATACTCCTTAGGGAATTAGAGGTTCAATAATACCTCTCAGGGAATTTTGAGTTTTAATAATACCCATTTAGGGATTAGAGCTTCAATAATACCTCTCAGGGAATTTTGAGTTTTAATAAAACCCCTTTGTAGATTAAAGGTTCAATACCTCTAAGGGAATTTTTAGTTTTAATAATACCCCTTAAGGAATTAGAAGTTCAATAATACCTCTCAGGGAATTTTCAGTTTTAATGATACCCCTTAGGGAATTAGAGATTCATTAAAACCTCTCAGGGAATTTTGAGTTTTAATAATACCCCTTAGAGAATTAGAGTTTCAATCATACCTCTCAGGAATTTTTGAGATTTAATAATATCCCTTTGGGAATTAGAGGTTCAATAATACCTCTCAGGGAATTTTGAGTTTCAATAATACCCCATTAGGGATTAGAGGTTCAATAATACCTCTTAGGGAATTTTGAATTTTAATAATACCCCTTTGGAGATTAGAGGTTCAATAATACCTCTCAGTGAATTTTGAATTTTAATACTACCCCATTAGGGATTAGAGGTTCAATAATTCCCCTCAGGGAATTTTGGGTTGTAATAATACCCCTTTAGGGATTAGAGATTCAATAATACCTCTCAGAGAATTTAGAGTTTTGATAATACCCCATTAGGGATTAGACGTTCAATAATACCTCTCAGGGAATTTTGAGTTGTAATAATACCCCTTTGGAGATTAGAGGTTCAATAATACCTCTCAGGGAATTTTGAGTTTTAATAATAACCCTTTGGAGATTAGAAGTTCAATACCTCTCAGGGAATTTTGAGTTTTGATAATATCCCTTTGGAGATTAGAGGTTCAATCATACCTCTCAGGGAATTTTGAGTTTTAATAATACTCCTTTGGAGATTAGAGGTTTATTAATACCTCCTAGGGAATTCGGCGTCAATGACCTTAGATGTCAATCAATCAATCAATCTTAGGGAATTTTGAATTTTAATAATACCCCTTTGGAGATTAGAGGTTCAATAATAACTCTCAGTGAATTTTGAATTTTGATAATACCCCATTAGGGATTAGAGGTTCAGTAATACCTCTCAGGGAATTTTGAGTTGTAATAATACCCCTTTGGAGATTAGAGGTTCAATAATACCTCTCAGGGAATTTTTAGTTTTGATAATACCCTTTATGAATTAGAGGTTCAATAATACCTCTCAGGGAATTTTGAGTTTTAATAATACCCCTTTGGAGATTAGAGGTTAAATACCTCTCAGGGAATTTTGAATTTTAATAATACCCCGTAGGGAATTAGAGGTTCAATCATACCTCTCAGGAAATTTTGAGTTTTAATAATACCCCTTTGGGGATTAGAGGTTCAATAATACCTCTCAGGGAATTTTGAGTTTTAATGATACTCCTTAGGGAATTAGAGCTTCAATAATATCTCTCAGGGAATTTTGAGATTTAATAATACCCCTTTAAGGATTAGAGGTTCAATAATACCTCTCAGGGAAATTTGAGTTTTAATAATACCCCTTTGGAGATTAGAGGTTCAATACCTCTCAGGGAATTTTTAGTTTTGATAATATCCCTTTGGAGATTAGAGGTTCAATCATACCTCTCAGGGAATTTTGAGTTTTAATAATACCCTTTGGAGATTAGAGGTTCAATAATACTTCTAAGGGAATTTTTAGTTTTAATAATACCCTTTAGGAATTAGAGGTTCAATAATACCTCTCAGGGAATTTTGAGTTTTAATAATACCCCTTTGGAGATTAGAGGTTCAATACCTCTCAAGGAATATTGAGTTTTAATAATACCCCCAGGGAAATAGAGGTTCAATCATACCTCTCAGGGAATTTTGAGTTTTAATAATACCCCTTTGGGGATTAGAGGTTCAATAATAACTCTCAGTGAATTTTGAATTTTAATAATACCCCATTAGGGATTAGAGGTTCAGTAATACCTCTCAGGGAATTTTGAGTTGTAATAATACCCCTTTGGAGATTAGAGGTTCAATAATACCTCTCAGGGAATTTTTAGTTTTAATAATACCCTTTATGAATTAGAGGTTCAATAATACCTCTCAGGGAATTTTGAGTTTTAATAATACCCCTTTGGAGATTAGAGGTTCAATACCTCTCAGGGAATATTGAGTTTTAATAATACCCCGTAGGGAATTAGAGGTTCAATCATACCTCTCAGGGAATTTTGAGTTTTAATAATAACCCTTTGGGGATTAGAGGTTCAATAATACCTCTCGGGGAATTTTGAGTTTTAATGATACTCCTTAGGGAATTAGAGGTTCAATAATACCTCTCAGGGAATTTTGAGTTTTAATAATACCCCTTTAAGGATTAGAGGTTCAATAATACCTCTCAGGGAAATTTGAGTTTTAATAATACCCCTTAGGAGAATAGAGGTTCAATACCTCTCAGGGAATTTTTAGTTTTGATAATATCCCTTTGGAGATTAGAGGTTCAATCATAACTCTCAGGGAATTTTGAGTTTTAATAATACCCCTTTGGAGATTAGAGGTTCAATAATACTTCTCAGTGAATTTTTAGTTTTAATAATACCCTTTAGGAATTAGAGGTTCAATTGTACCTCTCAGGGAATTTTGAGTTTTAATAATACCCCTTTGGAGATTAGAGGTTCAATACCTCTCAGGGAATATTGAGTTTTAATAATACCCCCTAAGGAATTAGAGGTTCAATCATATCTCTCAGGGAATTTTGAGTTTTAATAATACCCCTTAGGGGATTAGAGGTTCAATAATACCTCTCAGGGAATTTTGAGTTTTAATGATACTCCTTAGGGAATTAGAGGTTCAATAATACCTCTCAGGGAATTTTGAGTTTTAATAATACCCCTTTAGGGATTAGAGGTTCAATAATACCTCTCAGGGAATTTTAGTTTTAATAACACCCCTTTGGAGATTAGAGGTTCAATACCTCTCAGGGAATTTTTAGTTTTGATAATATCCCTTTGGAGATTAGAGGTTCAATCATACCTCTTCGGGAATTTTGAGTTTTAATAATACCCCTTTGGAGATTAGAGGTTCAATAATACCTCTCAGGGAATTTTGAGTTGTAATAATACCCCCTATGAATTAGAGGTTCAATAATACCTCTATGGGAACTTTGAGTTTTAATAATACCCCTTTGAGAATTAGAGGTTCAATCATACCTCTCAGGGAATTTTGAGATTTAATAATACCCCATTAGAGATTAGAGGTTCAATAATACCTCTCAGGGAATTTTGAGTTTTAATAATACCCCTTTGGAGATTAGAGGTTCAATAATACCTCTCAGGGAACTTTGGGTTTTAATAATACCCGTTTGGGGATTAGAGGTTCAATAATATCTCTCAGGGAATTTTGAGTTTCAATAATACCCCAATAGAGATTAGAGGTTCAATAATACCTCTCAGGGAATTTTGAGTTTTAATAATACCCCTTTGGAGATTAGAAGTTCAGTACCTCTCAGTGAATTTTGAATTTCAATAATACCCCTTTGGAGATTAGAGGTTCAATACCTCTCAGGGAACTTTGGGTTTTAATAATACCCGTTTGGGGATTAGAGGCTCAATAATACCTCTCAGGGAATTTTGAATTTTATTAATACCCCTTAGGGAATTAGAGGTTCAATAATACTTCTTAGGGAATTTTGAGTTTTAATAATTAGAGGTTCAATGATACCTCTCTGTGAATTTTGAGTTTTAACAATACCCCTTTGGAGATTAGAGGTTTGATAATACCTTTCACCGAATTTTGAGCTTTAATAATATCCCTTTGGAGATTAGAAGTTCAATAATACCTCTCTGGGAATTTTGAGTTTTAATAATACCCCTTAGGGAAGTGGAGGTTCAATAATACCTCTCAGGGAATTTTGAGTTTTAATAGTACCCCTTTGGAGATTAGAGGTTCAATAATACCCCTCAAGGAATTTTGAGTTTTAATAATACCCCTTAGGAAATTAGAGGTTCAATAATACCTTTCAGGGAATTTTTAGTTTTAATAATACCCTTTAGGAATTAGAGGTTCAATAATACCTCTCAGGGAATTTTGAGTTTTAATAATACCCCTTTCGAGATTAGAGGTTCAATACCTCTCAGGGAATATTGAGTTTTAATAATACCCCCTAGGGAATTAGAGGTTCAATCATACCTCCCAGGGAATTTTGAGTTTTAATAATACCCCTTTGGGGATTAGAGATTCAATAATACCTCTCAGGGAATTTTGAGTTTTAATGATACTCCTTAGGGAATTAGAGGTTCAATAATACCTCTCAGGGAATTTTGAGTTTTAATAATACCGCTCTAGGGATTAGAGGTTCAATAATACCTCTCAGGGAATTTTGAGTTTTAATAATACCCCTTTGGAGATTATAGGTTAAATACCTCTCAGGGAATTTTGAGTTTTGATAATATCCCTTTTGAGATTAGAGGTTCAATCATACCTCTCAGGGAATTTTGAATTTAATAATACCCCTTTGGAGATTAGAAGTTCAATAATACCTCTCAGTGAATTTTGAATTTTAATAATACCCCATTGGGGATTAGAGGTTCAGTAATACCTCTCAGGGAATTTTGAGTTGTAATAATACCCCTTTGGAGATTAGAGGTTCAATAATACCTCTCAGAAAATTTTGAGTTTTAGTAATACCCCATTAGGGATTAGAGGTTCAATAATACCTCTTAGGGAATTTTGAATTTTGATAATGCCCTATTAGGGATTAGAGGTTCAATAATACCTCTCAGGGAATTTTGAGTTTTAATAATACCCCTTTGGAGATTAGAGGTTCAATAATACCTCTCAGTGATTTTTGAATTTTAATAATACCCCTTTGGAGATTAGAGGTTCAATACCTCTCAGGGAATTTTGAGTTTTAATAATACCCCGTAGGGAATTAGAGGTTCAATAATACCTCTCAGGGAATTTTGAGTTGTAACAATACCCCCTAATAATTAGAGGTTCAATAATACCTTTCAGGGAATTTTGAGTTTTAATAATACCCCTTAGGGTGTTAGAGGTTTAATCATACTTCTCAGGGAATTTTGAGTTTTAATAATACCCCTTTGGGGATTAGAGGTTCAATAATACCTCATAGGGAATTTTGAGTTTTAATAATACCCCTTAGGGAATTAGAGGTTCAATAATACCTCTCAGGGAATTTTGAATTTTAATGATACCCCTTTGGAGATTAGAGGTTCAAAACCTCTCAAGGAATTTTGAGTTTTAATAATACCCCTTGGGGAATTAGAGGTTCAATAATACCTCTCAGGGAATTTTGAGTTTTAATAATACCGCTTAGGGAATTAGAGGCTCAATAATACCTCTCAGGGAATTTTTAATTTTAATAATACCCCTTTGGAGATTAGAGGTTCAATAATACCTCTCAGTGAATTTTGAGTTTCAATAATTAGAGGTTCAATAATACCTCTCAGGGAATTTTGAGTTTTAATAATACCCCTTTGGAGATTAGAGGTTCGATAATACCTTTCAGCGAATTTTGAGTTTTAATAATACCCCTTCGGAGATTAGAAGTTCAATAACACCTCTCAGGGAATTTTGAGTTTTAATGATACCCCTTAGGGAATTAGAGGCTCAATAATACCTCTCAGGGAATTTTGAGTTTTAATAATACCCCTTATGGAATTAGAGTTTCAATAATACCTCTTAGGGAATTTCGAGTTTTAATAATACCCCTTTGGAGATTAGAGGTTCAATAATACCTCTCAGGGAATTTTGAGTTTTAATAATACTCCTTAGGAAATTAGAGGTTCAATAATACCTCACAGGGAATTTTGAATGAGGTTCAATAATACATCTCAGGGAATTTTGAGTTTTAATAATGCCCATTTGGAGATTAGAAGTTCAATAATGCCCCTTAATATTAGATTAATGGGAAACTAGTCTAGGTATAGGAAAGTCAAGTTACGGCGTGTCCCTGTAACATTACCCAATGGTATTTTAAGGAAAAATTGAAGGGAAAACACAAGAAATGGTACTAGCACGGGAAAGAAAACTAAAGAGACAGATCTCATCTGTCTTTTACTGAAGGAAATGAGATCCCATGGTTTTTTTTATTTAAAACACGGAAGATATGGGAGAAGTCATCGACAACAGGTTACTGACAGACTCTCTCTCTCTCTCTCTCTCTCTCTCTCTCTCTCTCTCTCTCTCTCTCTCTCTCTCTCTCTCTCTATCTGCGTATGCTATTTAATCTTGTTAATTCCTACAAGGAGGCTGTTTTTTTTTTCTGCGAACAAACCATGTTGACACTATTGAACCAATACTTTACGGATATCTTTTTGTTTTTAACTATTACGTTAAACTCAATTTATTTCACATTTCCTAAAGAGAAGAAGAAGAAGAAGAAGAAGAAGAAGAAGAAGAAGAAGAAGAAGAAGAAGAAGAAGAAGAAGAAGAAGAAGATATTAATAGCTTTAAAATAGAATAAACTATTTCCAAAAGAGTAACCTAATTCCGGAAAGTAAAAAAAAAAATACCAAGAAAAAATTCGAATTGAAACGGGGAGAAGAAGAAAGGCGATTCATAAACTCCAAAATAGAGGTCTAGGAAGAAATAAAAAAATATATATAATTAAAGGAAAAAGGAGCAGGGATAAAAGCGGGAAAGGTTTGAGAAAAAGACGAAAAATATATAATAAAGGAAATAATATTGAAATCAGAAAAAGATATGAAAGAAAATCTAGGTAGAATTGGAAGAAGATAAAAAAGAGACTACGGCAACCGTAAAAGGTGAACACAAAAAGTGGAAATAAAGCAAATTAGAATAAAAACTGAAATTAGAACGAAGCGAAAATAAAGACGAAAGAGAAGAAATAGGGAAACGGGTAGAAAATACTTCTAAATATGGACACCAGTTGCCACTTTATGCGTTTACTCTGAAGCCCACCTCAAGAGACCTTAATTAAGTTGCAATTTTTCTAACTGTGAGAGAGAGAGAGAGAGAGAGAGAGAGAGAGAGAGAGAGAGAGAGAGAGAGAGAGAGAGATGTCTAAAATGTGTCTCAGAGAAATACACAAAAACAAAGGTTATAAGATATTATGTACTATGTATATGCGTGTGGGTGTGGGTGTTATTTGCTATAATATAAAAGCGTTTTAAGAGGTTATATCTTATAAAATGTCAATTTGTTTTGATTTCATATAATTTCATAGAACGTTGTTACATTTAAGCAAAACATTCGTATAATTTATATAACAGTCGTCTATGAAACTATATGAAAGGAAAACAAAAGGACATTTTATAATATATAATTTCCCAAAACACTTTTAAACTACAACAAAATAGCACTCGTACACACAGATATATATATATATATATATATATATATATATATATATATATATATATATATAGCCTATCTATACATATATATATATATATATATATATATATATATATATATATATATATATATATATATATATATATATATATATATATATAGCTCCCTTAAAACTGTCATCCTTAACTCACAACGATGGTGAAGTTGCAGACACTACCAGAAACTATCGAGCTTGAGTTGGTCTTAATTCCCAGTTCGGGGACGTTTCCAATAGGCTACGACAACCAAGCTATAAGAATGATTCCTTGTTGAATTTTTAATAACTTTCATTGAATATCCTGTTCAATTAATCTCATATGTTCACCACATTTTCTAATTTAACTTTACCTCATTTTACTTCATACTCCATCTGCATATATCTTTTCTTAGCATCATTATTGTATACTAAGTAAGAGATCGCAAAGTTGTTGTTGATGGACACTCGAGTGAGTATAGGAATGTGATATCTGGTGTTCTTCAGGGTAGTGTTATTGGCCCATTAATATATACACATGACATGAGGTTTAGCCTAGAAAACAAGATCGTTGCAAATGCATCATTTCCATCTCCTGAATGTAGATCTGGGGTTGCTGAATTCCACAATAGAGATCTAGTTAAAATTAGCGCATGGGGCAAATTATTGGGCATCAAGTTAAATCTTAATGAAACTCGCAGTATAATTATTAGTAGATCGAGGACAGTTGCTCCTCAACATTCATATCTCAGCATTGATACGGTTTCTTTCTTTCTGTATGACTTTTAAAATTTTAGGTGTGATTGGTGATAGCAAAATTACTTTTGAAAAACATCTTAGGTCTGTCTCTTCTTCAATTGCACAAAAAATGGCTTATTGAGAAAGTCTTTTAAGATTTTCGGTGATCAATTTAGTCTGAAGAAATGTTTTAATTCTTTCATTCTACCTTCATTCGCGTATTTTCTCCTGTCTGGTCTTCAGCTGCTGATTCTTATCTTAATTTGTTGGACAGGAACTTACGGTTTAATAAATTTCTTATTCCTAATTTAGATATTAATCTTTGGCACCATCGTTCAATTAGTTCGTTATGCAAGTTGCATAAGATTTCATATAGTTCTGAGCATTCTTTGCATTCAGATCTTCGTGGACAGTACCATTCTGTTCGTAATACTAGGTATACTGTTCATTCTAAGTCATGCCTTCTCCATTATGAGGCTCAATACTACATAGTATTCTAGAAGTTTTGTTTCAGCTGTAACCAGATTGTGGAATGATCTTCCTAATCAGGCAGCTGAATCGGTGGAACTTGAAAAGTTCAAACTTGCACCGAATGCTTTTATGTTTAACAGGCTGACATAAGACTCTTTTTATAGTTTATTCATGAAAGAGCTATTTTAATGTTATTAAGAAGAAGAGTACAGAGATACATTTGTGATTGAATGTAGGAATCAATTTGCAGTCTTGGAGACTTTAAAAGACGAAGAACAGACTGTTGATTTCCTTTGATAGAAATATAAAACTCCAGAAACTGCGTGCTGTGCTTTATTCCTATTCCTTTGGAATCTTTATATACACTGACTAACTTATTTACAGTTTTATAGTTATAGTAAACAAAAGATGAATATCATATGAGTAATGTTACAATAGATTGGATATTTACAGTAGAGTAGTTAAGTTGTTTTCAGATAACACTATGTACACAAATAACTAAACAAGTTGTTAACATAAACACAGACAATTAATGAAGAATGGTGTGATATTAAGAACATATATATGTCAGTTGATAGTGAAGTCTTGGGACACGCAGTTACAAGGAGAAACCCATGGATATCAAATGATACTTGGGGTACTATAAAAAGGAGACAGAAACAGAAAGTAAGTAAGTAATGTAATGAAGTAATGAAAATTACAAGGTAGAGCATGCTAAGTATTCTAGTATTGATAGTGCAGTCAAAAGAAAAGCCAGGAATGACTGGAGAGAATATTTAGACAGTAAAGCGGACGACGCTGACCAAGCTATGAATTCAGAGAGTGGCTATGGTGTAAGAATTGCTCATAGAATTTTTAATGAAATTTCGACAGGGGCAAAGAAGAAGCATATACCCATCAAAACGACAGATGGCTCTGTTTTAGCAACAGAAGATGAAGAAACGCAAAGTTAGATGGAACACTTTAGTGAGGTTAAAAAATAGGAGATATGAAGGGAATAATTTGATTAATATACCTGAAGCTGATAAAGACCTTGATATGTCCATGAATGAATTCAGTGTATTTGAACCGATGGAAAGCTCCTGGATACGATGGAATAACTGCCGAGATGATACTGGCCGAAAAGGAAGCGACTCTCAGAATACTTACAAGATTATTTTGTAGAATGTGGCATGAAGAGGCAAAACCTGAGGAATGGGAGTTAGAAATGTTGGTGAAAATAGCAAAAAAAAAAAGGAGGACTGGCTGATTGCAATAATTACAGAGGCATAACACTTACGTCAGTTGCTATAAAATATATAGTATGCTTATTCTAAAGAGACTAGAGAGAAATAATGATGAAAAGCAGGATTTAGAAAAGGTAGAAGTTGCACAGACCAAATTTTCATTTTGAGACATGTTGTACAGCAATATGTAGAATATAGAAATCCCCTTTTGATGGCATTTGTGGACTATGAAAAGGCCTTTGGTAGTGTGCATCGGCCAATTTTGCCGAGTCTTGCGATATTATGTAATTCCTCTTAAATAGGTAAATTTGATTAAGTCTGTTCATGAGCATGGCAAGTGCAAAGTTGATATTAATGGATTCTTATCCAATTAACTTCCAGTGAACAGTGGAGTACTCTATGGGAATGTGTTGTCACCTATTTTGTTTATCCTCCTCAGGGATTTTGTAATGCGTAGAACAGTCAAAGATGGTGGAAAAGGATTGGACTGGATTGGTGATAGGAATATAGCAGACCTAGAGTATTCTGATGATGCTGTCCTTGTTAGCAGAACACCACAGGATTTGCAATGCTTGCTTACCAGAATGCATGAAATATCAAAGATAAAAAATAAAATAAAGACAGAGATGATGAGAACAGAGCATGCAACGGAAGATGAAATATCATTGGAAGAAGAAAGGATTAATGCGGTAGAATCATTTAGGTATTTAGGAACAATGATCTCCAATACAGGTTCTTTAGAATTAGAGTCTAGTGAAAGATTGAAAAAAGCAAATCAGACAGTGGCTAGGTTAAGTAAAATTTGGAAATCAAATCGCCTGAAATTACATATAAAAACCAGATTATATATCAATTTTCTGAGATCGGTGTTACTGTATGGACATGAGTTATGGTATGACAATGAAACAATCTCCAATAGATGTAGTATATTTGAGAACAAAGTCCTCAGAAGGATATTGGGAGTTAAATGGCCGGACAGAATTAGAAACGAAACTATAAGAGAGATTACTCTAGTGCCATATGTGGATGAGATCATGATGAGAGGTAGATGGAGATGATTTGGGTATGCTCTTCGCACTCCCCAAGAGAGATTAGTCCACCAAACGTTCAACTGGGCCCCACAAGGCACTAGAAGAGTTGGAAGACCCAGGCCTACAAGGCTGAGAACTATGAAGCGCGAAGTAAGAGATGATGAATGGAGAAGTATTGAATTAAAACCTCAAGATTGAGAAGACTGGCGAAATCTAACCAAGGCCCATTCCGTCAATAGGCGTTGGAGATGAGGATGATGACTGTTCTTAAAATATTTTACAATAATTGTTCATTACTTCTCTTGTATTTTATTTATTTCTTTCGTTCATTTCCTCACTGGGCTATTTCCCTGTTGGGGCCCTTGGGTTTATGGCCTTCTGCTTTTCCATCTAAGATTGTAGCTTAGCTAATAATAACTAATTATCTTCGATTAACTTTCAGTTTTTATTAATTTTTCACTAAAATATTTCCCCTATAATCTACTTTCTCCATTCTAACTCATATTTTGTCTTTGCTCATTTCTACTTAATTTACTACGTTCAATTATCATAAATATCATTTAAATAACTTCCACAATAGATATCTTTTCTTTAATGTTCTCAAATTCATTAAAACGGGTAGTAAACTTTCCATTTAAATTTCAAAGACTAATTTATCTTCAAAAGTTTCTTTTTCAACAAAAAAATCTTTCCTTACTTTCTCAATATTTCGCCAAAAACTTTCTTTGATTTTCCTCATTAATTTCAATGATTAAATCATCTTCACAAGTTCATATTTCAAGAAAAAATATCTTCTCTATTTTCTCACAGTTTTCACAAAAAAAGTCTAATTTTCCTCATTAACTCTAATGATTAATTCATTTTCACAATTTCCTATTTTGATAAAAAAATTATATTTTCTCACATTTTCTCTGACCAAGATTTTCCCTCCAAAGTTCCCCATTGCCAGGTAAATATTTCCCTCGATTCCTGCAAATTTCCGGACGGCGGACGTCTCCTGAGGATCTTTTGAAGGAGGGCCAATTAAGGAGGCAAAAGGCCAGCTGCTGGCCTTAGGATTCTTAACCATCTTATGAAAATTAATAACGTCGGTGATGACGATACACGACTTCGTCTTTATACCGATATTGCATTTCATAAACAGCATTAAAGTCATGTTTGTAAAATTGTCTCATGGTCTTTATACGATTGATATAAATAAGCATGTATATATACATATATATACATATATATATATATATATATATATATATATATATATATATATATATATATATATATATATATATATATGTATATATATGTATATATATATATATATATATATATATATATATATATATATATATATATATATATATATATATATATATACATATCAGCATATATATATATATATATATATATATATATATATATATATATATATATATATATACATATATATATATACATACATATACACATATATATATATATATATATATATATATATATATATATATATATATATATATATATATATATATATATATATAGTCACACACATATATATGTATATATATATATATATATATATATATATATATATATATATATATATATATATATGTATATATATATATATATATATATATATATATATATATATATATATATATATATATATATACATAGATATCATCATCATCATTATTATCATCTCCTCATATGCCTACGCCTCGGTTACATTTCACCAGTCGTCTCTATCGTGAGCTATTAAATCAATACTTCTCCATTCATCATCTCCCACATAACACTTCATAGTCCTCAGCCATGTAGCCCTGGATCTTACAACTCTTTTTGTGCCTTGTGGAGCCCAGTTGAAAGTTCGGTGAACTAATCTCTCTTGGGGAGTGCGAAGAGTATGCCCAAAACCCTTTCCATCTACCCTTCACCATGATCTCATCCACATAATCTCTCTCGTAGTTTCATTTCTAATTCTATCCTGTCATTCAAGTCCCAATATCCTTCTTAGGGTTTTATTCTCAAATCTACAAAATCCGTTGGTGATTATTTCATGGTCATAACACGACTCATGCCCATACAGTAACACTAATCTCACTAAACTGATATATAGCCTGATTTTTATGTGTAATTTCAGGCGATTTGATTTACAAATTTTACTTAACCTAGCCATTGTCTGATTGGCTTTTTTCAATCTTTCTTTAAACTCAAATTCTAAAGATCCTGTGTTAAAGATCATAATTCCTAAATATCTAAATGATTCCACCTCATTAATCCTTTCTCCTTTCAATGATATTTCATCTTGCATTGCATATTCCGTTCTCATCGTCTGTCTTTCTTATATTTATCATATCATGTGATATTTCATGCATTCTGGTAAGCAGGCTTTCCAAGTCCTGTGGCGTTCTGCTAATAAGGACAGCGTCATCAGCATACTCTTGGTCAGCTAATTTCCTGTTACCAATCCAGTCAAATCCTTCTCAGCCATCCCCAACTGTGCTATGCATTAAAAAATCCCTGAGGAGGATAAACAACATAGGTGACAACACATTCCCTTAGAGTACTCCAATGTTCACTGGAAATTCATTTGATAGGACTCCACTAACATTAACTTTGCAATTGCTATGCTTATGAACAGACTTGATTAAATTTACATATCTAAGTAGAATTCCAAAATAACGAGGGCCTCTCCACAAAAGTTGTAGGTTCACACTATCAAAGGCTTATTCATAGTCCACAAATGCCATCAAAAGTGGATTTCTATATTCTACACATTACTGTACCACATGTCTTGAAATGGAAATTTCATCTGTGCAATTTCTACCTTTTCTAAATCCTGCTTGTTTCTCTCTCAGCTTTTCATAAATCTTTCTCTCCAGGCTCTTTAGAATAAGCATACTCTATATTTTCATGAAAACTGAGGTATGTGTGATACTTCTGTAATTATTGCAATCAGTCAGATCTCCTTTTTTGGGGTGATTTCACAACACTCCTAATTCTCATTCATCAGGTTTTGTCTCTTCACACACACGCACACACACACACACGCACACACACACACACACACACACACACATATATATATATATATATATATATATATATATATATATATATATATATATATATATATATACATATACATATATATATATATATATATATATATATGTGTGTGAAGGGGGGAGTGTGGTCGTGACTCGCAAAAACCCGTGATGATCAGATTCAAAAGACCACGATGCCTTCAAAATAGACGAAAGCGGTCAGAAATTAGTGATTTAATTTCTCCAAATATATATATATATATATATATATATATATATATATATATATATATATATATATATATATATATATATATATATACATTTAAATCTATTTCCTATTTTTATGTTTATACAAAATCGCAACAGCTTCTCCCTCCCAAAAAGAAAATCGACCCACACACACACACACCTTTCCTCACACACACACTGCTCCTCTCCTCTCTGCCTTGCAACATTTTCTTGCACCTGTATTTCCGTTGCCTTCCATCCAGCCACTTCTTTAATACCACCTAAATTGCATTTCTCTTTCTCACTCCCCTCTTCGTCCAAACGCTTCCAAATCGCAGTATACAATTATTCCACCACCTTACAGTCTTCCATTCTCTCCGCCGTATCCCACAACATTGAATTATTTAGTAAAATTAGAGGTAATTGAAAGAGAGAGATTTTTACTTAAGAAATAAATTAAAAAACTAAAATATTCATAATCCAAATAACTGTCTATACATTAAATTTAATTTTTCTTCCCTGAAAGAGGATAAGATTCTTTTAATCCAATCAACATTAGATTTGCCTTTAAGATCCATTCCAATTTTTCCTTTTGAAAGAATGGCTCTACAAAAAAGGGTTTTCTGTACAAGATTTTACACCAAAGCATTACTCCAACAGAACAGTTAAGCATCCACAAATGCATCTAATTTTTCTCTTTCTATATTCCCCAGTGACTTTACCAGTAAACCCTCGTAGCTATCATGGGTAGCGTAATGATTCTAAATAACATTCCATTTACAATCTAATTATTGTTGGGTACACACGGATGGAAATAGACTCTTGCGGACAGACGGACATCCCGACGGACCTTGGAATTATTGCGAAGCAGTTGAATGTTGGCCTGAATGCTTCAGCGAGACGTGGGAGGAGTTCTCGCGAAGA
>NC_090734.1:73836090-73841090 GCF_036898095.1 Palaemon carinicauda
AGTTACTTAATGATAAAAGTAATAAAATATAGTATCAATTATCTTTTCATCTTCCTATTCAGTCTCTTAACTTTTCCTTCAAATTGCAAATCCGAGCGTTGAACGACTTCAGAACTTTCAGACTCAAATCCATAAATCAAATCATGTAGTTTATTATTATTATTACTATTATTATCCTTATCATTATCATTATCATTATTATTATTATTATTATTATTATTATTATTATTATTATTATTATTTATTATTATTATTATTATTATTATTATGGTTATGATGATGATGATGATGATGATGAGTTACTAGGATTTATAGAAACGAAAGAAGAGTTTTTCGCGAGTCCTAAACGGGTTCGTAAGAAAATCTTTACGGATCTCCGAATGGCTTCAGAAGAAATGGCCATAGACTTACCATGGAGTTCTGAATGACCCTAGAACAGAATCTCTGAACGGCTTCGGAAGAAAATTTTCCCGGATTTCCAAATGCTTTCAGAAGAAACCTCCGTAGACTTAGCATGGAGCTCTGAATGACTCCAGAACAGATTCTTCCTGGAGCTCCCTAAACGGCACTTGAAGAAAATTTTCAGGGATCTTCAAAAGGCTTCAAAAGACATAGCCGTAGAATTAGCATGGACTTCTGAATGACCCTAGAACAGAATCTCTGAACGGCTTCGGAAGAAAATTATCCCGGATTTCCAAATGCTTTCAGAAGAAACCTCCGTAGACTTAGCATGGAGCTCTGAATGACTCCAGAACAACTTCTTCCTGGAGCTCCCTGAACGGCACTTGAAGAAAATTTTCAGGGATCTTCAAAAGGCTTCAGAAGACATAGCCGTAGACTTAACATAGAGTTTTGAATGACTCCAGAACAGAATCTTCTCGGAGCAGTTATGAACGGCTCCGCCCCGAACTTCAAATGACTTTTTTTTTTCAAACTAAGCATGCAACGCAGTGAACATTGTTAATGGCTATTTTGGGAACAGGGAGCTGACTGTGAGAATTGAGTATTACAATTACAGGTTCGACAGGAGGCTCTTCAGAACACATTCATCTACAGCTGGTTTTGGTGGTTGCTGCAGAAGTTGTCGAGCTTTGTAGAACATAATGAACATAATGTACGCGCCTTGAATGATCCTTTGCTTGGGCTTTTGCAACATTGCCCTATAATTGGAGACTATTGGAATTAAGGAAATAAGGACGGAGAGAGAATGGTATAACTAAACATTGAGCGACGTGTGGTTCTTCAACAGGATAGTCCCAAAATTCGACATTGAAGAAAGGACATATCCAGATCGTATTGGTAAATATATTGTGTTGCTCGTCGTTTACTTTAGCGTGATGACTTATACGGAGAAAATTTATTGCATTCCTGTCTCTACCCATCGCCCAGATGGACAAAGACATGGATGCCATCGAATTCTCTGAGGAATCTGACGAACTGAGGACACACGGCACTGAAATCTCTCTTGAAATCTAGAAGGAAACTGACGAACTAAGAAAGAATACGATGAAATCTCGAAGGAAATTGATGAGCTAATGAAAGTGGAAGATGAAATATCAAAGGAAACCGAAAAACTAAAGATCTTGAAAAACTAGAACAGACAGAAGAGAACAGCAACGACGACCCTTTAAGCGAACACGTAAAATAGCCTTTAATGCAAGAGGTAAATCACCTTAAATTAGAGAAAAAAAAAAACCTAATGCGAGAAATAAGGCACCTCAAAATAGAGGTGAAAAACCCTTGATGCTCAAAATAGAGGTAAAAAACCCTTGATGCTAGAAATAAAGCAGATAAAAATAGAGGTAAAAAAGCCCCTAATACTGTAAATAAGGCACCTAAATATAGAGGTCAAAGAGCCTCTAATGCTAGAAGTATACCACCTCAAAATCGAGGTCAAAAAGCCGCTAATGCTTTATATAAGGCTCCTAAAAATAGTGGTCGAAAGCCCCTAATGCTATAAATAAGACACCTACAAAGAAAGGTCAAAGAGCCTCTAATGCTACAAGTATTGAACCTCAAAATCAAGGTCCAAAAGATCCTAATGCTATAAATAAGTCACCTAAAAAGAGAGGTCAAAGAGCCTCTAATGCTACAAGTATTGAACCTCAAAATCAAGGTCCAAAAGATCCTAATGCTATAAATAAGTCACCTAAAAAGAGAGGTCAAAGAGCCTCTAATGCTACAAATATTGAACCTCAAAATTAAGGTCCAAAAGATCCTAATGCTATAAATAAGTCACCTAAAAAGAGAGGTCAAAGAGCCTCTACTGCTAAAAGAAATGCACCTCAAAATCAAGGTCAAAAATCCCCTAATGCTATAAATAAGGCACCTAAAAAGAGATGTCAAAGAGCCTCTAATGCTAGAAGTAATGCACCTCAAAATCAAGGTCAACAAGCCCCTAATGCTACACAGTAAATAAGCCACCTAAAAAGAGAGGTCAAAGAGCCTCTAATGCTAAAAGTAATGCACCTCAAAATCAAGGTCAACAAGCCCTTAATGCTATAAATAAGGCACCTAAAAAGAGAGGTCAAAGAGCCTCTAATGCTAGAAGTAATGCACCTCAAAATCAAGGTCAACAAGCCCTAATGCTATAAATAAGGCACCTAAAAAGAGAGGTCAAAGAGCCTCTAATGCTAAAAGTAATGCACCTCAAAATCAAGGTCAACAAGCCCTTAATGCTATAAATAAGGCACCTAAAAAGAAAGATCAGAGAGCTCCTTATACTAGAAGTAATGCACCTCAAAATTGAGGTCAAAAAGCCACTAATGCTATAAATAAGGCACCTAAAAAGAGAGGTCAAAGAGCCTCTAATGCTAGAAGTAATGCACCTCAAAATCAAGGTAAAAAGGCCCCTAATGCTATAAATAAGGCACCTAAAAAGAGAGGTCAAAGAGCCTCTAATGCGAGAAGTAATGCACCTCAAAATCGAGATCAACAAGCCCCTAATGCTATAAATAAGGCACCTAAAAAGAGAGGTCAAAGAGCTGCTAATGCTAAAAGTAATGCACCTCAAAATCGAGGTCAAAAAGCCCCTAATGCAATATATAAGGCTCCTGAGAATAGAGGTCAAAAGCTCCTAATGCTATAAATAATGCACTTATAAATAGATGTCAAAGAGCCTCTAAAGCTACAAGTAATGCACCTCAAATCGAGGCCACAAAGCCGCTAATGCTATATGTAGTGCTCCTAAAATCGAAGTAAAAAAGCAATAATGCTATAAATAAGGCACCTAAAAATAGAGGTCAAAGAGCATCTAATGCTAGAGGTAATACACCACAAAATTGAGGTAAAAAAAGCCCCTAATGCAATACATAAGGTTCCTAAAAGAAGAGGTCAAAAAGCCCCTAATGCTATAAATAAGGCACCTAAAAAGAGAAGTCAAAGAGCCTCTAATGCTAGAAGTAATGCACCTCAAAATCGAGGTCAATAAACCCCTAACGCTATATAAAAGGCTCCTACAAATAGAGGTCAAAGAACCTCCAATACTAGAAGTAATGCACCTCAAAATCGAGGTCAATAAGCCCTTAACGCTATATATACGGCACCTACAAATAGAGGTCAAAGAGCCTCCAATGCTAGAAGTAATGTACCTCAAAATCGAGGTCAAAAAGCCCCTAATACTATATATAAAGCTCCTAAAAATAGAGGTAAAAAAGCCCCTAATGCTAGAGATAAAGCAACTCAAAATCAGAGGTTAAAAATCCCCTAATGCTAGAGAGAAGTCACCTACAATAGATGACATAAAGCCCCTCAAGCTAAAGTTAGGGCACCAAAAAATTAGGTAGCAAAAATCCCTAATGCTAGAGATAAGGCACCTCAAAATAGAGGTAAAAATCCCCTAATGCTAGAGATAAGGCACCTAAAAATAGAGGTCATAAAGCCCCTAAATCTAAAGTTAAGGCACCTGAAAATAGAGGTAAAAAAGCTCCTAATGCTAGAGATAAGGTACCTCAACATAGAGGTAAAAATCTCCTAATGCTAGAGATAAGGCACTACAAAATCAGAGGTAAAAAAACCCCTCTATGCTAGAGGTAAGGCACCTTAAAAATAGAGGTCATAAAGCCCCTAAATCTAAAGTTAAGGCACCTGAAAATAGAGGTAAAAAAGCTCCTAATGCTAGAGATAAGGCACCTCAACATAGAGGTAAAAATCCCCTAATGCTAGAGATAAGGCACTTCAAAATCAGAGGTAAAAAACCCCTCTATGCTAGAGGTAAGGCATCTTAAAAATAGAGGTCATAAAGCCCCTAAATCTAAAGTTAAGACACCTGAAAATAGAGGTAAAAAAGCTCCTAATGCTAGAGATAAGGCACCTCAACATAGAGGTAAAAATCCCCTAATGCTAGAGATAAGGCACTTCAAAATCAGAGGTAAAAAAACCCTCTATGCTAGAGGTAAGGCACCTTAAAAATAGAGGTCATAAAGCCCCTAAATCTAAAGTTAAGGCACCTGAAAATAGAGGTAAAAAAGCTCCTAATGCTAGAGATAAGGCACCTCAACATAGAGGTAAAAATCCCCTAATGCTAGAGATAAGGCACCTCAAAATCAGAGGTTAAAAAGACCCTAATGCTATAGATTAGGCTCCTAAAAATAGAGGTAAAAAACTTCTAAAGCTAGAGATAAGGCACCTCAAAATAAGATGTAAAAAAAGCCCCTAATGCTAGAGATAAGGCCCCTCAAAATAAGAGGTAAAAAAAAAAAACCCTAAAGCTAAATATAAGCCACCTCAAAATATTAGATAAAAAAGCCCCTAATGCTAGAGATAAGGCACCTCGAAATAGAGGTTATAAAGCCCGTAAAGCTAAAGTTAAGGCCCCTAGAAATAGAGGTAAAAGAGCCCCTAATGGTAGAGATAAGACACCTCAAAATAGAGGTCAAAATGCCCCTAGTGTTAGAGATAAGGCACCTAAAAATAGAGGTCAAATAGCCCATAATGCTAGAGATAAGACACCTCAAAATAGAGGCCAAAAAGCCCATAATGCTAGAGATAAGGCACATAAA
>NC_090734.1:73843590-73866090 GCF_036898095.1 Palaemon carinicauda
GTTTGCTTTCCAGGTGTTTAAAATTATATCAAAACTATAGCTCACGAAGTAAATATGCGAAAGACTGATTGAACAAATATCGAGAGTAATGGATTTCTTGAAGAGCTTACCGGGGGAATACTTTTATGGTGTTGGACATCAGGACATGAAACGACAAATAAAAGCGTAATAATAGGAATAGTCATTGCTAAAGAAATATTTCCTTTTGCCTTGGGAAGGGTGAAGCCTGCTAGACTCGGACCTTTGAGCATTGAGCAATCGTCACCAGGGAAGGGGGTTCGCTTGGAAGTGAGTGGCTTGCCCAGATAATTTGATTGATAGACTGATTAATTAGGGTTTTTTGTCATCCTGACTTCTAAGGTTATTGACGCCGAACCAGATAATTTGAGTAAACAATTTGTCCTTTATACCCTACATCCTATACAGTATACCACACCATCACTATAATAATGCACCAATGAGCTTTCATTGCATGTCATTTCACATATTTTATTGTCACCAATCACTTCTGAAACAATATAGATTAAGTTAACTGATGATGCATTTTAAATCTCCAACCTTAAACTAATATAATTGATATAGCAAAATAATACTATTTTCTCTAAGACGGCCGGAGCCAAGTAGCCTGTGACAAAAGCTGACCCCAACCAAACCGAGCTACATGGCTCTTGATCGAAATCAAAGGAAAACATTGAAATCAACAACTAAACCTTTAAACCTCATTACCTTCTAAATTTTGAACAAAGGCCATTTATTAATGATTGGTGACTCAATAGGTGCTATTTGAAACGATACATTATTAGCCCCTACATATGATACGTAGGGCAGAGTGTGTAATTATGTGGAGAGAGAGAGAGAGAGAGAGAGAGAGAGAGAGAGAGAGAGAGAGAGAGAGAGAGAGAGAGAGAGAGAGAGAGAGAGAGAGAGAGAGAGAGAGAGAGGGGGGGGGGATTTGCTTAAGAAAATGCAAACGAGGGATATTTCCGTGTTATGAATATTAATATGAATAGTCAGTTCCAATATTATTCAAGAAAGTTTTTATATAGAAATATGATAGGAAAATTCAAATAAAAAGTTATGATAAAATCTTTTGATGAATTATCTTCGAAATAATATTAGATTACATTTCTTAAAAGAATAAAAAAGTTCTGTCTCTTTTCATCGCATTTCTTTGAGTGATATCGGTATTTTCCCTCCTCCTCATATTTGAACCATCCTAACGATGTCTCGTTTGTTTAACGTCGGCCACCTTTCAGGGCAAGAGGGGCATGATCTCTCCAAGTCAGGTCTGGCCAGGCGACACCGGTTTTGTTGCTGGATGTATATAGGCTTATGGCTCTAGCCAAATCTAGAGAACAATGGTTTGATTTTGGAGTGTCCTTTTCCTAGAAGAGCTGCTTACCATAGCTAGAGAGTCTCTTCTACCCTTACCAAGAGGAAAGTAGCCACTGAACAATTACAGTGCAGTAGTTAACCTCCTGGGAGAAGAAGAATAGTTTGGTAATTTTAGTGTTGTGAAGTGTATAAGGAAAGAGGAGAATGTGTAAAGAATGGGTCAGACTATTCTGTGTATGTGTCGGCAAGGATGAAATGAGCCGTAATCAGAGAGAGGGATTCAATGAAGAAGTATCGTACTGTCTGGGCAATCGAAGGACCCAAAAACTCTCTGGCGGTAGTATCTCAATGGATGGCTCTTTATTATATAGGGGAGATTATCATCATAAACCTTTTTCTATAGAGCAGTGGTTCTAAAGGCAGTTGAACCTTCCAGTTTTGTGCAAGGCTTTTTCGGGTGAGGTTGCTAGCCCCAACCCCCTTCTCCTACCCCAAGAATGCAATTTATCTCAATCGACTCACCATAAAAGGGCGTTGAGTCTTCCAAATACATCTTCCCTGTATAATAAAGGGCAAGTGTCTAGTTACAGTATATATATATATATATATATATATATATATATATATATATATATATATATATATATATATATATATATAGATATATATATATATATATATATATATATATATTTATATATATATATGTTTGTGTGTGTGTGTATTGGTCTATCATCCCGTCCCTGGGGTAATGGGGAGAGGAAGTAGTTATTCCCTGGTGAGATGGGGCACCCCGAGAGGCACACTTGGAAACCATAATCTCCCACAAATTGCCGAAACTGTTGTCTTGTATTTAGACAAAGGGTAGGGGTGGGAAGGGTTGAATCAGTGTGCGTGTGCATATCTTTCTAAATACTGTATTTAGCCGTCATATTTTGCGGGTCGCGTACACTAGTCCTCGTCTTGGGTGCCATCCTCCACAATCAACTAGCAGACAGGTAAATCCCCTCACCCCGTAATCAAGCTTCCACTCCCTACCCCATACCCCCATCCCCCGACGCAGGATAGATGAGGCGTCTCCGACGTAAAACCTGGATAAAGATATAAAAAGTACACTCAAGTAATTAGTTGATTAGATCATTAGCTAATGAAATAGAAACGGGGAAAATCGTAACTGTTGACCTTTGACTTTAGGAAAGAGAAATAAATGGTTTTAAAAGGCTCTTACAGCTAATTGGACAGCATCGCACTAAATGAAATGGAATTATCCTTATTTAGGTAAAGCCCTGAAAACAGAACAGAGTTTACTTCTAACTGGTATACTCTGGCCTTTACCCAAAATACAAGAGCTTCAAAGATTACACTGTCAACTGAACCAAATGACTGCTGTGAAAAAAGCAGTGAATACCAACTCCGTTAAACTTTCATGTTTGGCAATATCCAGATTATACTTACATTTTCATTGTGATATACTAATTATTTATTTATTGCAATACGCCAATTGTTAACAAAAATACACTAATAACTGGTAATTGAAATATTGATAGCTAATTGTACTAAAATTTTGTTTCAACTGTAATAAGTGAGATACGTAAATTATACAGAGTAATAATGGAAAGATATTGAATATTAGCTAAAATATCCTACAACAATCATCGACTATTAACTGTCCACATAATAGATCCCTCTCTCTGGTTACGGCTCATTTCCCTTGCCTACTCATACACCGAATATTTTTACCTATTCTTTCCACATTCTCATCTTTCCTCATGCACCCCACAACACTGTGATTACCCAAGTCGATCAGGCGGTTAACTACTGCACTTCAATTGTTCAGTGGCTACTTTCCTCTTGGTAAGGGGTAGAAGAGACTCTTTAGCTATGGTAAGCAGCTCTACTAAGAGAAGGACACTCCAAAATCAAACCATTGTTCTCTAGATTTGGATAACGCCATAGCCTCTGTACCATGGTCTTCCACTGTCTTAGGGCAGTGTTCGCTTGCTTGAGGGTACACTCGGGCCCAATATTATATCTTATTTTTCTTCCCGTATGTATTTTTTAATAGTTTATATATGAAAGATCTATTCAAATGTTTTTACTGTTCTTAAAATATGTTATTTTAATTGTTCATTACTCCGCTTGTAGTTTATTCATTTTCCCTGTTGGAGTCCTTGTGCTTGTAGCATCCAACTTTCCAATGCCTGAAAGGCGAATGTACCATTTGCTGTGTGACGAAGGCAATTTGGCATATTGTCTACTTGTGCTATGCTAAGTGTGTCTTTATGTTTCAACTGTCAGTATGTATGCTAGACGAGTCTGTTTATATTTTTGACTTATCAGTATACTTGCTTTGTAAGTGTTAGCAATGATAAACAAATTTATACATATTTATAAATAAATATAATGTTTATTTTAGTATATGTATACAATGAAACAGGCGCATAAGACATAAACATATATATATATATATATATATATATATATATATATATATATATATATATATATATATATATATATATATTTATATACACATATACATAAATATACACACATATATATATATATATATATATATATATATATATATATATAGAGAGAGAGAGAGAGAGAGAGAGAGAGAGAGAGAGAGAGAGAGAGAGAGAGAGAGAGAGAAACATTGTCCAATTATTAATGTTAGAAATGAAGAGTCAATTCCATTTTATGATGAATAATGAAAATAAAGGAAATTCAATCTAATGGTTGTAAAAAAGTAAATATAATTATATTTTGAATATAAGAGAAAATTTTTTGATGAAACGCAATTCATAGTGAAGCAAATAAAAATAAAATTCTATTGAAAGAAGAAGAATTGTCAAAAATTTATATACTGTAATTTATTTCAATTAAAAATTACTGTGTAACTTCATTCAAAAGAAAATATGAAAGCATAATTTCTAGCGAAATCATAAAAGCAAGGAAATTCATGGGAGATTCAGAATTGCAATGAGAGTAAGAATACTACAGTATTCCTACATTCCAAATTGATGCAAAGAAGTCAAATAGTGAGGGATAGGGGAAAGCAAACTCTTGTCTGCCAAGAGTCTATTTTCTAGGGGATGAAATGAAGTTCCGATGCTGAGGGGAAGTGAACAATGAAGTCCTGTGCTAAGGGGAACCAACAATCAAGTTTTAATTCATGAGGGAGAGGGAAAAAGACCATTTTATTCCTATTTAGAAACTGAAAGACTTTAAATAACGTTCAATGATGAATGGGAATGAACAATAAAGTCCAATATCGAGAGAAGTAAACAGAGTCTAATGGCAGACGAATTAAACACCGAAATCCAATTTGGGATGAAAGAAAACTCCCGCTTTGGGAGAGTTTATTTTCACGACGGCAACTTCAATCATTTATTGTGTTTTTGCTTCATAACCGGATGTTATCTTTGACTCTACAGTCCGTGCGTTCGTGTGCACCATGTTGCAAAATATTGCATGCGCGGTTTCTGCTTGAGGGGGGCGGAGGGGACCTATTGTTTTTGCTTCTTTTGGATATGTTGTTGGGGAATGCGTTTTGTTTGTTGATTAACGGATATGTTTTGTGTTGCGCCATGGAGCTGCAGTAAATTAAATGTTGTTTGAATACTCCAATGATTAAGATTTATATGAATATATATATATATATATATATATATATAATATATATATATATATATATATATATGTGTGGTGTGTGTGTGTGTGTGTGTGTGTGTGTGTGTGTTGTACTCCATATATATGTATATATTTATTTATATATATACTCTATATTATATGTATATATATTATATATATAAATATATATATATATATATATATATATACCAATTAAAAATATAAATTTTGAGCATAAAAACGATACAAAAGTATTCATTTTCCTAAATAAGAGACTGCAAAGCTATAACTTTCTTATCTCTACTCTCCTTTATCCATCGAACAGAAAAAAGCCTTAACAACCCTTTAAGATGAAAGAAGATAAAAAGACATAATGAAGTTTTAGAATAAGTACGTTCTTAAGAATATCATATAAACTTGAACTTTTTATAAGAACACGGCAAAACGTCTCTCTCTCTCTCTCTCTCTCTCTTCTCTCACTCTCTCTCTCTCATCTCCTCCTCTCATCTCTCTCTCTCTCTCTCTCTTTGATGAATCTAAATAGCTCCTTCAATGAGGTTGGTAAAAAGAAGGTGAAAAAGAACAAGAAAAAGAAAGTCTCATATGCCAGCAAGGTAAAAGCAGTCTCCAACTTCTCTCAAATTTAAACAAGGCCTGAAATTCTGTCTGAACGAGGCGGGAAAGTTTTTTTACATCAAATAGAGAGAGAGAGAGAGAGAGAGAGAGAGAGAGAGAGAGAGGAGAGAGAGGAGAGAGAGAGAGGAGAGATTGTAGGCTTCTCCTCTGTCCAGTCTTCCTTTTGTTTGCTTTGGACAAGCAAAGGAGAGGAAATCTTAGCAAATTAGGCTGACAGAATGTCCGAGAAGAAAGCGGATCATGGGAAATATTAAGCTGACGAGAAAAATTGAAGTTGACAGAAAATCTTGAAAGGAAAATTAACTTTGGAAAATGCAGTGGTTGATTGCAAAATCACTAGAACTTAACAAATCAGGACAAATGGAACTAACTCAAGATTACTAAGCAAAACAATTGTAAGCAAACAAAGGCTTCTGGTTCATCGATCTGCTTCACAATACCTTCAAACTTTTGTATTGTACATTTACGGATATGTTGAATTGTTCTTTGATTTGCTTAGCTCTATCTATCGTGATTTTCATTATTATTTTACATTTCTTTTCCGACTATTTTAGTAAATAATAATGATGATGATGATAGTAATAATAACAAAATCAACAATAATAATAATAATAATAATAATAATAATAATAATAATAATAATAATAATAATAATAATAATAATAATAACTGCCTCGATAGCTAGGATGATCTTTCCTGGATTACTGCGTTATGTCAGTAGTTGAGCAAAGGTCATTCGCCATGGTTGGGAAGTCCATTCATGGTGAGTCTTAGTCAAGTGTTTAATACATAAGTCACAATTCAGGTGCAAAAAAACAGTTAACAGCAACTCTTTTCGAGAGTAGCATCTCTCTTCCTCAGGCTGTAGTGGAATGAGTGAAACGATGCTGGCAACGACTTTTTAAATGGCAATGCTGGCTTGTTAGGAGAGGCAGTGAATTTACATTGTCCCCTACAGTGTGGTGAGTAGAGCATATAGTGCTGTGAGCTTGGCGGCAAATTTTCATTGGCCTAGACGCTCCCCAGGAGAAGCTGATTCCCAGCCACGTTGTCTTGCCGCTCACTCATAGGTGGTAAGTCGCCTTCTTGCTCTGACTGGCAGAAGGACTCGCTTTGATGGAATCAGTATTAGGCGAGCAGCTTGACCGGTGATCAGAGTGGTGAAGATTTGGGATGTATTGATCTGTAGTTATTCTCGAGATGTTGTTCTTACAGTAAAGGGGAGCAGGAATATTTCTTAAATCGTGTTGAGGGATGGTTTTTCTCGCTGCATGAGGAGAGCCTCATGGATACTAAGTCCTCTGCTGTCAGAAGCATGATCGATGATCGTTTTCTTGATCTTGAGTTGTCTCTGGAGGAGGATCCGTCAGTAGGCACTGGTTTTCGGGTAATCTCGAGAAGATAGAGTATAAAATTAATGCTACTGAGGCAGCCATTGTATTCAACCAAACATGCCTTAAGGAGGGTCTCTTAGCAAAATCTACATACTTCAAACTGCACAACCTATCAGCCCGAGACGACCCAAGAACCAGTGCCTACCGACAGATCCTCTTCCAGAGACAGCTCAACAGCAAGAAAACAGTTAATCAGGAACGCCTGAAGGAGAAATGAGAGAGCATCAGACAGAAACACAGCCGCCTAGATGTGGACACTGGAACCCTCGACGACAACAACCAGAGCAACGATGCGGATAGTGACCCCAATGACAATGACCAACAGGATGAGACCATCCACCTGGCCTACAGGAGTAATAAGAGCCCATGACCTTAAGATGCATAACCACAACATCAAACGTGGAGATTGTAGAGAGTACTAAGAACATTGGCTGTGCTCTATACAGCTGAAGACTTAGGATCCTTGAGGTTCTCCTCATGCAGTAAGAAAAACTATCACTCAACACGACTCATGAAATGTTCCTGCTCCCCTTGTGCCGTAGGAACACCATCCCGAGAAATACTACCAATCAAGACATCCTGAACATAGAACACTCTGATCAGTGGTCAGGCAGCTCTACTAACACTGATTACATCCGGGCGAGTCCTTCCGCCAATCAGAGCCTAGCTGTCGCAGAGCAAGATACCGACTTTCGACCTATGAGTGAGCAGCAAGACAGCTGGCTGGGAATCAGCTTCTCTCAGGGAACGTCTCAGCCAATGAAAATTCGCCACCCAGCTCACGCCACTATCTCCTCCGCCCACAGCGCCGCAGGTGGTTAATGTAAATCCGTGGCCTCTCCAAACAAGCCAGCATTGCCATTTAAAAAGACGTTACCAGCATCCTTTCACCCATACCACTACAACCTGAGGAAGAGAGATGATACTCTCGAAACACGTCATTGTTAGTTTTTTGTACTCAAATTATGAATTCTGTATTAAACACTCGACTAAGACTTACCCTGAATTTGACTTCGAACCATGAAGAATGATTTTTGCTTTATTACTGGCGTTATGCAGTAATCCAGAAAATAAGTTCATTCAAGCTATCGAGAAGATAGAGTATAAAATTAAGGTTACTGAGGCAGCTATTGTATCCAACCAAACATGCCTTAAGGAGGGTCTACTACCAAAATAATAATAAAAACAAAGCGAAGAAGAAGAAGAAATATAATGATAATAATAATAATAATAATAATAATAATAATCATCATCATCATCATCTCCTCCTACACCTATTGACGCACAGGGCCTCGTTTAGATTTCATCCGTCGTCTCTATCTTCAGCTTTTGATTAAATACTTCGCCATTCATCATCTCCTACTATATGCTTCATAATCCTCAGCCATGTAGGCCTGGATCTTCCAACTCATCTAGTGCCTTGTGGAGCCCAGTTAAAAATTTGGCGAACTAATCTCTCTTGAGGAGTGCGAAAAGCATGCCAAAACCATCTCCATCTACCCCTCACCATGATCCACATATGGCAATCAAGTAATCTCACTTATAGTTTCATTTCTAATCCTGTATTGCCATTTAACTCCCAATATCCTTCTGAGGGATTTGTTTTCAAATCTGCTAAACCTGTTGTAGATTGTTTCATTATCATACCACGACTCATGTCCATACAGTAACACCAATCTCACTAAACTGATATATAGTCTGACTTTTATATATAATTTCAGGCGATTTGATTTCCAGATTTTACTCAACCTAGCCATTGTCTGATTTGCTTTTTTCATTCTTTCACTAAACTAATTCTAAGCACCCGGTATTAGAGATCACCGTTCCTAAATACTTGAATGATTCTACCTCATTAATCTTATCTCCTTCCACTGATATTTCATCTTCTATTGCATACTCCGTTCTCATCACCTCTGTCTTTCATCTATTTATCTTGAGCTCAACCTCGTGTGATATTTCATGCATTCTGGCAAGCAAGCATTACAAATCCTGTGGTGTTATGCTAATAGCAACAGCATCATCACCATACTATAAGTCTGCTAATTTACTATTACCAATCCAGTCCAACCCTTCTCTACCATCTCCAACTCTTTTATGTCTTACAAAATCCATGAGGAGGATAAACAACATAGGTGACAACACATTCCCTTAGAGCTCTCTGCTGTTCACCGGAAATCCATTTGATAGGACTCCACTAATATTAACTTTGCACTTGCTATGGTGATGAACATACTTGAGAGGAATTCCATGATAACGCAAGACTTTCCATAAAATTAGTCAGTGCACACTATCAAAGGCTGTTTCATAGCCCACAAATGCCAACAAATGTGGATTCCTATATTCTGCACATTGCTATACAACATACAGTATATCAAAATGAAAATTTGGTCAGTACAATCTCTACCTTTTCTAAATCCTGTTTGTTCGTCTCTCAGGTTTTCATCACTCTTTTTCTCTAAATTCTTTAGAATAACCATAATATATATTTCCATAACAACTGACTTACTGTACGTGTGATGTCTTTTTAATAAGTCAGGTTTACTTTTTTAGTCATTTTTACCAACACTCCTAACTCTCATTCATCAGGTTTTGTCTCTTCATACCACATTCTACAAAATAATCTTGTAAGTATTCTAGGGGTCACTTTATTTTCAGCCAATATCGTCTCAGCAGTTATTCCATCGTAACTAGGGTCTTTCCACTTCAAACACACTGAATTTATTAATGGCCACATCAAGGTCTTCATCAGCTTCAGGTATACCAATCAAATTATTCCCTTCACATCTCCTACTCATAACCTCACTAGAGTGTTCGATCCAACGTTGTCTTTCTTCATCTTCTGTTATTATAACAGACCATCTCTCTTTTTTATGGGTATGTGCTTCTTCTTTCCCCCTGTAGTGATTTCATCAATACTTCTATGAGTAATTCTTACACCATAGCCACTCTCTGAATTCATAGCTTTGTCAGCCTTATCTGCTTTACAATATAAATATTCTCTCCAATCATTCCTGGCTTTTCTTTTGACCTCACTATCAATACTGGAATACTTAGTATGCTCTATCTTGTAATTTTCATCACTTCCTTGAAAACTTTCTCTAATCAATTTCTGTTTTTGTCTCCAGTTCATTGTATTCCACATATCATTTGATATCCATAGCTTTCTTCTTGCAACTGCTTGTCCCAAAACTTCACTATCAATTGACTGATATATGTTCTTAATATCACACCATTCTTCATTAATTGTCTGCTCTTCCCCTCTCAAAGTCTCTAAGAATGCAAATCTATCCCTACATTCAATTGCAAATGTTTCTGTCCTCATCTTCTAGAAGCTTAATTGTATCAAACCTAGGTATTCTATTTACATTTCTATTGGCTGCCTTCAGTTGTAATTTAAGTGTGGCAATGAGGAGCTGGTGATCACTACCAATATCTGCACCTCTGTATCTTTTTACATTTCTCAGTCCTCCTTCTCTCTATACTAATGGCAATGTGATCTATTTGAGTTTTGTAATTGCCACATGGTGAAGTCCATGTATATTTGTGGAATTCCTTGTACTGGAAAAGAATACCTCCAATGACAATATTGTTATTGAACAGAACCTTATAAAAGTTGCTCCATTTTCATTTGCACCTTCGCTAAGACCCTCGACACCAATCATATTATCTACACCTTAATTATTCCGTCCAACTTTAGCATTGAAATCACCAATCACAATTTCCATATCTCTCTCTGGGATCTCATCTATTACACAATGCAATTATTCATAGTATTCATCTTTTCTTTCTTCAGGGGAATCATGTGTTGGTGCATAACAAACTATAATACTCATATTGCATTGCTTTGATTTAAACTTTACAAGTAACAATCTACTATTCACAGCACTCCACTCAATTAATGCTTTATCTGATGTTGGTGTCATCATCATTCCTACCCTTTCTCTTCCAACTCCATCTGTTTTTCCTGAATTTATACACATACATATATGCATATATATGCATACATATATATATATATATATATATATATATATATATATATATACTATATATATGTGTGTGTGTGTGTGTGTGTATATATATATATATTATATATATATATATATATATATATATATATATATAATATATATATATATATATACATGTATATATATATATATATATATATATATATATATATATATATATATATATATATATATACATGTATATATATTATATATAATATATATAGTATATAAATATATATATATATATATATATATATATATAATATATATATATTTCCTTGGTCTAAGGTTTCCTTACCAATCCCTTTACAACACGTTTCACTTAGGCCCAAGATATCTAAAATACATTTCATAAATTCATTCACCACTTGCTGTAACTTTCGAAGCTTATTCATGGTTCTAACACTCCAATTACCAATTTTCAATTTTTCTTTGGTATTTATAAACCGGGAAATTCTTAGCACCCTGCTACGCCTGGGACTGGGGGCCATTCTGTCATCTTTTTCCTTTGACTGACTAAATCCATAGAGGATTCATGGGCAACATTCATCAAAGAATATCTAGTTCCTTGTGATGCACAGTGCCTATCTAACTATGGCAAGTGACCCCAGCCGATCCATACTAATTCCAGTAAGATCATCCGTCAGGCATCAGGAGTAGAAGCCGGAGAGACAGTTTGTCTGTCGCTTTAAACACAATCCGTCACCCTGCTGCCAGTGACTACATCGAGATTTAAGGGAATCGTTTCTTCCACAGCCCAAAGTTCTCGTTACTCTACCAAGTTGCTCATCCGCTTATATAACCGTTGGCAAACATGTATTGCTAAGATATACCGCCCAGCAATCTTGATAACTAGCAAACCTAGGTGCGTTAGAAAATTCTACAAATTAGGCAAACGCAATCCAGATAAAAACATATCAGTAAATTTTAATCATCTGAAAATGTTCTCAATCTCTTCCTTCAGTAATACCGTAATACAAAAAAAAAAAAAAAAAATCCTTTCCTCGACCTACCAACTCTTGACCTTTGGCCTTCCGTCGCATAATAGGAATTTCCGGGAGACGCGTTTACGTAATTACATCTAGGTCATCAAAAATAGCACTCAACTGCCAATGCAACGAGAGAATATCCTCGGGGAGGCGAAATAGCATTTATCCTGTGTCCCGTTCATCAAAAGGTAAGTTGGTCGAAAATATGATTTTCTATCTGATCTTCAACTAAGAGCAATCTATACTTTGTGAAGTTAATGTAGATATTATTAGCTCTCTCTCTCTCTCTCTCTCTCTCTCTCTCTCTCTCTCTCTCTCTCTCTCTCTCTCTCTCTCCTTCGCAGAGTGGAAAATAAGCATCATATCTCTCTCTCTTTCTCTCTCTCTCTCTCTCTCTCTCTCTCTCTCTCTCTCTCTCTCTCTCTCTCTCTCTCTCTCTCCAAGCTAATGAGATGCTCTTCGCTACGGACGGAAAATAGGATTTGATTATCAGTTATCAATTATCAATTCGGATTCAATTAGTCTGACACAGATCCGGAAGGAAGCAAGAGAGGCTCAGTCCTACGAAGAGGATCTTGACCTTAATTATCAATGAGAGCGGATATACAGTATGCTTGTGACATGATAATATACAAGTGTATATAGTAGCAGTGAAAGAATATGCTTCATAAATGCATACACGGTAATCAAACGTATGTATGAACATGCAGCAAACGATATGCAAGCATACATACAAGAGAGGAACAGTTCATTCATATTTACTACCATAAAAGAACATACAAGCGAGCATAAAAATTTGCACATAAGTGAAAAAAACAGTATATATAAATAGACTGGGAATAGGGTGTCATCAGATATTTGTTTTAAAGGATGAAATGGAAATATTATCAACAAAAGAGATGGAGTAATAAAAATTGCAGACTATTTCTTCATAATGTTGTACAACAGTGATATAAGAAATAGCTTTACCAACAGAAATAATGAAACACCTGAACCGTTACCAGAAGTAACAGTGGGAGAAGTAAATACAGCATTAAGAGGCTTGAAAGGAGGTAAAGCAGTAGGAGTAGATGGCCTAACATTTGATTTAATAATAGTAATAATAGATGGAGGAGATTTCATGGTAGTAAAATCACTGAACTTTACACAAAATGTCTTCAAGAATGCTCAATACCTACAGCTTGGTAAAACTTTATTATCATATTAATTCACAATAAGGGTTACACAAAAGACCTGATAAATTATCGCCCAATAAGTTTACTATCTGTAATATATAAAATATTTAGAGTTCATATTACGCCGAATATAAAGACAGCTAGACTATAATTATCAACTGGCCATATCCATGTCATTAACCAGACAATAGAAAAATCAAGAATATGACGAACCGCTAGGTATCGCATTTATAGACGATGACAAAGCTTTTCATTCTGTCAAAATTTCAGCAGTAATAAAAGCCCTTCATAGACACGGCATATATGAATCTTATGTTAGAATACTTGAAGTTGTCTATAGGGGAAGTATAACAATCCTAAAACTCCTTATCGTGAGAAAATCCGATTGAGAAAGGAAATGGACAGGCAAATTATACACAGTGGGCCTAATATTTTCAAAAATTTAGATTGGGAAACTGTTGGAATTAACATTAATTGGGAACCTAAACAACTTAAGATTTTCAGATGGCTTGGTTCTATTTAGAGAATCACATGAGAAATTACAAAAGATGAATAAGATTTAAATAGAGAAGGCAGAAATGTAAGATTGAAAATGAATATGAGTAAAACTAAGATAATGTTCGATGAAAATGCAGACAACATATTAGCGGTATGGACAATCCTCTACAGATTGTTAATGAATATACTGTACTACCTAAGATAGACAGTAAGTGTTTCCTCAGGGACGTGAGACCTAAATTTATAAAAGGATAAGCATGGAATGGATAGCTCTTGGTAAAAAAAAAAAAAAAAAAAAATGAAAACTAAAATGCCACTTTCTCTACTAAGAAAGGTATTTGATCAGCTGGTTCAACCAGTATTAACTTATGCATCGGAAACTTGGTGCCTTACTGAAGACTTAGAACATACAGTAGCTACTTACAACTCAAGAGTCATGGAAAATGTAAGGATGGATATAATACTATGAGAAGGATATTCGAACAACATGTAAGAAAAAGAAATGAACATAGGCAGGACATAAAGTGAAAATGTCAGATAACAGATGGACAATAAGAATAACAGAATGAGTCTCTAAAGATTAAAAAAGAAGAAGTGGAAGGAAGAGAAGACGAGCTAAGAAAATTTGCGGGTATAGTCTGAGATAGAAAGACCATAAATAGACGCTCTTGGAAGTACGTGTCTGAAGCCTTTGTCCTGTAGTGGACTAGCAACGGCTGATGAAGATGATGATGATGACCGCATACTCGTACATATATAAGGTTAAAAATGGGCATACTGTATATACATACTCGTTGAAATACGTCATACATGCATATATATATATATATATATATATATATATATATATATATATATATATATATATATATATATATATATATATATATATATACAGGGAAGTGCGAAACAGGAAATACATACATTCAAAGAAATGCTCATAGTAAAATGCGATTAGCCTTTGATACAAACCCCCGTACTTTCATCACAGGGTACGGACCACGACACCCCACTTAGGAACAGCTTCACTTTTCGTGTTTTAGGTCACTTATTGCTTGTGACGTCAGGTGTGAGAGAGAGAGAGAGAGAGAGAGAGAGAGAGAGAGAGAGAGAGAGAGAGAGAGAGAGAGAGAGAGAGAGAATTACTTTTGGAAAGGCTCAATAATGGAAATAACTCCTCTCTCTCTCTCTCTCTCCTCTCTCTCTCTCTCTAGAGAGAGAGAGAGAGAGAGAGAGAGAGAGAGAGAGGAGTTATTTCCATTATTGAGCCTTTCCAAAAGTAATCTCTCTCTCTCTCTCTCTCTCTCTCTCTCTCTCTCTCTCTCTCTCTCTCTCTCTCTCTCTCTCTCTCCAATCATTTCAATGTTCTTATCTACATTATATATATATATATATATATATATATATATATATGTATATATATATATATATATATATATATATATATATATATATATATATATATATATGTATAAATATCATATATATTCTTTCTAGTAAATACAATAGTTTATTCATGATTTATTTATATATTTCATTCCTCTCGTGTAGATTCAAGTTTATTATGTAAATTACGTAAAAGTTTCGTCGTAAATTTCATTGCATTCTTTATTCAAGTCAGTATGTGTAAATTTACATTATTTTTAAGAATTTACTTTTTATTTCATGCGTTTTGTTACAAAAGTCTTACGTAACCTGTTTAAGAGTGTTATGTGACCATACAAGTTATGAATAAGGGCTTATGTAATGTTCTTTTATATTTTTATGAGGTATTGCGTCGTGTTTGTGAGAAAATATGCAAATCCTATATGCCATGCGCTTCGAAATGTTCCCGAAAAACCTAATGGCAGGTCTGATCTTTTTTTTATTTTGGGGACCAAGGGCGGGAAAAGCTAGCTTGAGAGAGTTCGTCTCCCTGTTGCAAGGGTAAGTGTCTGAGAGTTGCCTGAAACCCCAGGATTCGTCTCTTGACATTTTTATCTAGTTGGAAACTCTGGCATCACTGTAAGGCCAACCCCCAATCTTCCAGATCTCCTGGAAGCTTCTGGAAGTAAATAAGTTTCATATAAAGGCGACCCCAGGAGTTGCCTAGATCAGATAGAGAATCCCAGCCTTAAGACATAGCCATCTCCTCCTCTCCTCTCTCTCATACTCAGCCCAGTGTATTGTTTTAAAAGAATTGTCATTGAGTTTTATCTTTCTTCGTGGCCAAGTGGTTTAGTCACTGTCTATACAATTGTGCTTGCCGACCAGAGTTCGATTCCCGGCCGGACACAAGCTCTTGTCTTTGTGTGATTTCGCATGGGGATCTGATCCCGAGGTCGTTAAGAGAATCCAGACATTAATGTATCAAAAATATATATGGCCTATTTGAATATGAAAATCACGTCTAAATGTGCAAAATTTATCATTAATTGAATGCCAAGTAACAAACTACCAATTAGCTATGATGGTGAAGATAGGTTGATTTCAATTCTAAGTACAAAACACCTGAATTCGACAGGTATAAGTACAGAAGAATTGTCATTGACTTTTATCTTTCTTCGTGGCCAATTGGTTTAGTCACTGTCTATACAAGCTTGTCGACCAGGGTTCGATTCCCGGCCGGACACAAGCTTTTGTCTTTGTGTGATTTTGCCTGGGGCTCTGATCCCGAGGTCGTTAAGAGAATCCAGACATTAATGTATCAAAAATATATATGGCTTATTTGAATATATACCTATATGTATGTATATATATATATATACCTATATGTATATATAATATATATATATATATATATATATATATATATATATATATATATATATATATATATATATATATATATATATATATATATATATATATATATATATATATATATATATATATATATATTTTATATATATATATATATATATATATATATATATATATATGATGTGTAAAGCATGATGGCAGGATAACAAAACCATGAGCCAGGGTATATACAAAGCAAGGAAGGCAGCAGGAGTGTACAAAAGGTAGGGATGAGACTATAATGTCGATAGGAGCTGACATGGAAATGTATGGAAGGATTGTTAAGCCATTTCCCCACAAGGAGGTTGGCCAAGGCACCAGCCACCCGTTGAGATACTACCGCTATAGAATTTTTGGGTATTTTGACTGACTACATTGGAATTCTCTTTATTTACAGTTCATTTTTTCTTTCTCTACATGTTCATAGAATAATCTGGCTTCTTTCTTAGTACATTCTCCTCTTTCCTCATACACCTGAAAACAATAAGATAACTGTCATGGGTAGATAGAATAATATAGAAAAGAATGTTAAAACATGTGAATTTTCTACTCTTGAGAAACAGAGAGAGAGGAGGTCCCCCGCCAGTGTTTACAAAACTGTCACCGTCAAGATATGTGCCTAGGCTGGCGGTCCTTAGGCATAACGATCCCCTGTCTGAAGACCAAGGCGTCAAGTTATGAAAAGAACTATAGGACAAGAAGAACAGTGTTTGTCGCCGAAGAATATACATTAGCTGGAGGTAAACAGAAGCCTCGCTTCAATTATAGGGCGATATGGATTTTGATTACACCAGCAGAGCGTTCGTCTAGCTGTTATCAGAGGCATGGTTTTAAGGAACACCAATGAGGATGAAGAAACGAGAAAATTTCCTTATATGGAACTGTCCATAGTTAACCCCTCCCATACAGGGATATATAAACTTCCACGCGAACGAGAGAAAGGGGAGTACGAAAGACAGAACAGGAGTAAGAACAAGAGAGAGAGAGAGAGGGAGAACAAGCTCAGGGAAGAAGAGAAGACGTAAGGACCAGAATGCAGACGTAACCAGCTTTGTCCGAGATGTCAGAACGAGTTGCCCCCGCCCTCATTACCGACCACGAAATGCCTGGACCTGAAATATCTACGTTCCTGTCAACCGTCGAGAGCTGCTGTGAAGAGTAGTATTTTTTTTTTGTATTATCTATATACTATCTTGACTGTTCCCCTATTTGCTGGAGTGTAGTTTAATCAAATTATTTTCTTTGTTTAGTTCAGTGCTTCCTAAGTACTCAATCAAGAAACATTTACCTTTGACTAGTTGTAAATAATATTATGTTTTCTTTTGCGAGTTTTCTTTCTATATTTCCTTTTGTTTAATTGCTAATTGTAGTTGAAAAGTCCCCATTTCATTAATCAATTCAACAGAACCTGGTTCGATCCCCACGAGGATCGTAACAATAACCCAAAAATATTTCTTCACTCAAGAGCTTAAGTACTGCACTTTAATTGTTTAGTGACTACTTTACCCTTAGTAAGGGTAGAATAGACCCTTTAGGTATGGTAAGCAGGTCTTCTAGGAGAACGACACTCCAAAATCAAACCATTGTTCTCTGTCTTGCTTGGCCGATGCCATAGCCTCTGTGCCATGGTCTTCCACTGTTTTGGGGTAAAGTTCTCTTGCTTGAAGGTACACTCAGGCACACAATTTTATCTTTTTCCTTATTTACTTTCCTTACTGAGCTATTTTCCCTGTTGGAGCACATGGATGTATAGCATTCTGCTTTTCCAACCAGGGTTGTGGTTTAGACAATAATAATAATAATAATAATAATAATAATAATAATAATTCATGTGGAAGTTGAACATGAACAGTTTGAAAAGATGAAATAAGAAGCTGTTCATAATTGATTGTATGGGAAGGGATAGATCAGAGGAATCTAAGATGAATCGCTAGCGTTGTGAAAAGAGCGATAAACAAGAAAATGTTTAAAGATGAAAAGAGGAAGATCTGTGATTTACTAGATAGTAGACTTAAAAGAAGTACCGGAAAGGAAGAGCCTTTATGAAAATCAAGGAAGTGTGAGATACGAGGTGAATGACGAAGTGTGAAGGAGAGTTCAATAGAGCCTTTTGTGCAAACTTATGAATGGGAATAATGTTACAGGTGTTTTCTTGTCAGCTAATGTGTGGATGTGGCTGTGACCGTTGAAATTTCTCTCTGGAGTCACCATTGTTAAAATAAACATATATATATGTATATATATATATATATATATATATATATATATATATATATATATATATATATATATATATATACATATATATATATGTATATATATATATATATATATATATATGTGTGTGTGTGTGTGTGTGTGTGTGTGTGTGTGTGTGTGTGGCCGCGCAATTACTAGCAAGTTACGGACATGTTTTCCTCCAATGCGCATCTGCTACATAAAGTTAAATTGGTATAAAAACAAACATTTGTTATACGAACACGCACCTACATACAGAGGCATTTCAATTTACAGGTAACGATTCTGGCGGTGACCTTTTTTCCCCATAGTTTCAAAAGGTCGATTGGGACTTAAGCGTTCAATGCCGGTTGAGGGTCAGCCTAACGGGAGCAAAAAAATATAAACACATATTCCACATAACGGGACAACCGTCTCTCTCTCTCTCTTTCTCTCTCTCTCTCTCTCTCTCTCTCTCTCTCTCTCTCTCTCTCTCTCTCTCTCTCTCTCTCTCTCTGTGTATTGTGTTTATACTTATGTTCTGTAAATGGAAACTAAACTACACAGGTTATAATCATGCCATATTTCAGCGTTCAATATTTCCATCAAACAATTATAACAAAAGGGAAAGTTGGATGGAAAAAGAATGGGAGAAAAATGTGTTCGGATGTTTTCCTTAAAGAATGAAAGGTTAGGGAATAAATGGACAGATTCACACTGACATTATTTTTTACGTCAAATGGAGTCCTTTTCAAATGTAGTCAAAGGAGTTGCATCAATGAATTTTCTATTCGTAATTTAAATCACGCTATACCAATTTTTACTGACAAAAACATATTGATTATAACGTATAGAATATAGTCCGATCACTGAACCGAACAAGGGGCACATTCCTTTAAAAAAAAAAAAAAAAAAAGCCAGCGTGCCGCTCTTAAATGTGGAAGTGATATATTCACCGGGTAGTTGGTCGATTTTTGTGGGTCGACCATGGGGTAGAGAGAATGAATAGAAGAAAAAAGAAGAAAGATCGTGATGCTGATAAAAATAAGGATGATGCGTAAGAAATCTACCCTATTTAATAAAGATCAAGCCTACTATATATATATATATATATATATATATATATATATATATATATATATATATATATATATATATATATATATATATATAAATGAGTGTGTGTGTGTATGTTTGTGTATTTCCGGTCACGCCTAGCTCTCCCTGTCCCTAAGTTAGGGGAAAGTTGTAAGAGGGGGTGCGTGTGTACGTATATCTATCTAAATATTTAGCCATCATTTTTAACGGGTCGCGTACACTAGTACACCATATAAAAAGATAAGCTGAAAAATAATCATGAAAGCATGTAGCTTACTGCCAGGAATATCATACAAACAACATTTTTATTTACAAAAGAATAATTAAATTATAATTATAAAGGAATTAATATAAACTAGATAACAATAGTTATTGAAGTAAAGTTAGTATGACATGATTTTAAGATATCGATTCTTATGTTATTTTCCCGGTTTGAATTGGCTTTACCTCCTCGCCTGCAAGTAAATAGTGATAATATAAGTTATAATATTATGACAATATAAATGTTTAACTACAACAGTAGGTACTAAATTTATTCCAAAAAAGAATATACTAATGAAAGATATAAAGTTTAATGTATTCAATTTGAAAATTATGAAATAAAATTACTACCTGCTGTAAGTAAACTGGGGCTAATTGAAGAAGAAAAAAAAAACACCAGACTAAGTAAAACATCTATCCAATCGGGATAATATCATATCCTGGAAAATATGTTTTAGCGTCAAATATCGATAAAATAAAATATTTTATGTCCCAATTATAACCAAGTAAATGGAAATATATCTAAATAAAGTCCTTACCAATAGATAAATAATCATAAAGTTCACCACAAGAAAGAGCAACGGCAATAACAAAATAAAAACAAGAAAAATGCTTTCAGACACACTTACATCACTTAGAGATTTTATATAAATTATGAAATTATCGCAGGGAGGAAAGATTATTTATATAGAGGCAACACAGAGGGCCTAGAGATTGAAGACAATTACCTTCAACATAATACCCTATTATATGCTTGGTACTTACCGTATCAGTCTAGGGAGGAAGACTATGGAGATGGCCGAGGTAGAAGTAGGTCTTATAATCCATTACGATGACAAATGCCTGGGATCTGGATGACGTAACTTAGCAATGCATATTTTAAATTCTTGAAGAAAAACCAAGAATATATTCTTCTTAGTTTTGAAGCTGGAACTCTCTTGTGGTGTTGTCTCTATAATGATCAGATTCTGAGTCTGCCCTCCTCAGTCGTTCTTCGACCATGTAATTTTGTTAAACAAAAAATAGAAGGAGTTACCTAAATGGCCCAACAGCCTTTTACAGCCGCAGGAAGGACACTCCTGAGTAGCCTACTAAGCATTTTAATGAAAGAGCAAATTTGAAAATTAGAAGTCCTTTCTGCCGCCATAAGAATGTTCAAATTAGAAATTGAATAGAAAATAGTAATAAGTAATTAAATACTTATGATGCGATTTTATATTCAGCATGGTTCCGTCCCGGAATCATGCATAAGACTATCTCTCTCTCTCTCTCTCTCTCCTCTCTCTCTCTCTCTCTCTCTCTCTCTCTCTCTCTCTCTCTCTCTCTCTCTCTCTCTCAAACAGGCAGTTCATTAATATAAAGCATATTCCATATGACATGTTCTCCTCTCCCGTGACCTCCTGTGACCCATAGCAATATGTCTCTCGGAGCAATGAATTTCTCGTCTGTCTCTAATGAATAAAAACCATTAACAGCTTATGAATAATGCCCGATTTATCCAAAAGATAAACGGTAAAATACATGTATCCTCCTAAAGTTAATTCTGTCCCCAGAAGACCACACAGTGGGTTGAAACGGGGTGACAGAGGGGGAGGGAAAGAAGGAGGGGACCAATTTGAAGGAAGGGGTGAAGAAGTGGTATCATTCTTTGGTCCTATGTGTCGTCAGCTTTCTCTGCCCTATGAATACTGATGAGACCTCTTCAACGGATCTCCCCCAAATGTCCTCCTATTAGAATCTTTTGTTCTTCAAATATAAAGAGTATTACCTTAAGATAGGGGGAGTCGATCCCTCCACAACACACCCCCATCCCTGCCCCACCATCTACAGGGTACTGAACGGGGTTGGGGTGAGAAGAGGGAGAGGGGGAGATGAAGTAGGATGGGAGACGATGGAGAGGGGAAACTGAGAAGGAAAGGAGGTGGAGAGAGAATGGGGTGAGGTGGGGAATGAGAAGGGATGAGGGATAAAGAAGACACAGAAAACAGGAGGAAATGGGGTATGGAACAATAAGAGAAAAATAGAGAGAGAGAAAAGAAGAGAGAGAGAGAGAGAGAGAGAGAGAGAGAGAGAGAGAGAGAGAGAGAGTTATGAAGAGGAGGAGAAGGTAGAGAAGTCATAATGAGAAGGAATACAGAAGACACGAAATTAGAGAGAAGAATGAAGTGAAGAACAAGAAGAGAAAATGAGGAGGGAGAAGGTGGAGAGGAAAAAAGAAGGGAAGAAAGAAGCAAAGGAAGTGAGGAGGAAGAGAATGAAATGTGAAGGTGTAAAATAAAAATGTAGTGGAAGAGAAATAAAAAGAGAAGACAAGGGGGAACCCGGAGAGAAAAACAAGAAGGAAATGTTAAGACGGAAGAGAAGTACAAAGACGAAAAGAGAATAAAGAGAAAATTAAGTAAAGAGAGGAAACGCACAAAACCATTAAAGACAAGAAAGAATTGTAATGAAATAAAGGACATTGTAT